>NC_091745.1:58735627-59035627 GCF_043380555.1 Nothobranchius furzeri | reverse complement strand
GGTGACTGTGTGTTCTCGGAGCGGCAGCGTGTGCAGCACCTGGTCCAGCAGCTGCAGCGCCCGGTGCAGATGAACCTCTAGCCAGCAGGGGGTGTCTTTGATGCTTTGTCGTGGGTAGTCGCATCCCCAACCTTTGACAAAACTCAGTCTCACAATGCACAACATGCGCAGGTCGTCTACGCCCAGACCTGCAGCTGAGCACACACCTGAGGGAGAAGCCAAAGCTGCAATAAAAACAAAACCTATAAGATTCAGTCAGGTGTTCAGAGCACGACTGGAGATACTCACTGGCAGCAGGTACAACTGTCCCCACAGTGTTTAGACCAGGAATTGCACCAACAACTGCAGCTGTTTGAGGCTCTGCAGATGCCTGAGCTGCTGCGGCCTGCTGCTGCATCTGTCTGTGGCACTGTCGCAGGTCAAACACCTGCAGATGGACAGATGAGACAGACACACAGGTGAGACAGGATTATGGGAAAGACAGACACACAGAAGACGAAAGTTGATGAATGATCATTCAAGAATGATAATGAAGAAGAAAAAAAAAGATTTAAAAATAAGAATGAAAATGAAAAAGAAAACACAGTTGCCTGAAAAAATACAACAAGGACAAAAACAGAAGCATGAAAATACGCCAGTGAGGAACAAAAGGATGAACAGGTGAGTTTTATGCTGCTTTTTAAAGGAGGCCACTGAGTCCACTGATCTCAGGCTCAGGGGAAGAGAGTTCCAGTGCGCTGCACAACCAGTAGGCTTTGGTCACTGGACCTCAGGGTCCTGCCGGAGGTGTAGGAACTGAGAAGATCACCAATGTAAGATGGTGCTTGTCCATGTGACTCCTCCTGCACACTGAAAGCATCAGCAGCACGGAACGGCAGCAAAACGGCAATGTTTCAAATAGAATCCGTTATAGTCTATGGAGCGTAACAAACCAGCCACGACATGGCAATTTTCAGACGCATCCCAGGAGCGGCATGCCGCACCGCTGTGTGTGCTCATGGCTTTATTCCTGGCAGTGGAGAGGAACATCATATTTGACATCAAACAGCATTAGCAACATGATTTCCTTCTTTTTGTTTTAATGGCAGATTGCATAAACAAATCATAGCCTTTGAGGTCTCAAGGGATTGTGTGATCTTGCGAGTTGAGTGAAGAAGCCACTTCACTGCTGAGACTCTCCCGGTGTGCACTCAAGTGCAGCGATTGTCGCAAGTAAACCGTTCAGTGCTACCGATGCTTTCAGTGTAGAGCCTGTGTAAGGCCCTAAAACCCAGAACCAGGATCTTGAAATGAACCCTGAAGTTGACTGGCAGCCAGTGAAGCTGGAGGAGAAGCGAGGTGATGTGGATGTGTTTGGAGGACTTGGTCAGAAGCCGAGCACAGGCATTCTGAACCACCTGTAGACGGTTCAGGGAGGTTCTGCTCAGACACGTGAAAAGAGAGTTACAGTAGTCTAAGCGTGAGGAGATGAAGGTGTGGATAACTGTCTCAAGACAGAATGAGACTCAGCTTAGCAATGTTCCTGAGATGGAAGAAGGAAGAGCGAACAAGAGAACTGACATGAGAATCCAAGGTGAGGGCTGGGTCAAAGGTCACACCTGACAGAGGGTTTGGTGAGAGAAGAAAGCTGATCAAGAGTCTCTGAGTTTGGGAACCAGCTTGTCTGGGGCACAGATGAGGATATCAGTCTTGTTGTCATCATTCAGCTGTAGAAAGTTCCCAGCCATCCAGGTTTTAATAGTCCAAGCAGGTATGTAACAGCTGCATCTCATGGGGCTTAAAGGAGATGTACAGTTGGATGTCATCTGCATAAAGATGGTAGGAGATTCCTTTAAAATAGTTCAGGGTGTGCTGAAGAAGGACCAGATTAAGGAGGAACAGTAGTGGCCCCTATTGTGGGACACCATGTGGGAATAATGAACAGAAAAATCACTGAAACAAATAGATCAACTTGCTCTAAACAGGAAATGACAGAAAAGAATGAGAACTGATTTCCTGAAAACAGGGGAGGAAATTATGTTATCAAGTCATGTCAGTCCTTTTCAAAATAAAGCAGGAAACAGGATGTGGTGGTTCACCTTGATATAAGCTCCGGGGTAGATCTTATGAACTCCATCACCTGGAACTCGGCCCGCCTCCCGGTCCAGGTAGTAACTTTGAACAAACACCGAATGGTCGCTGAGGCAACGCATCCACACATCCCCTTCTCCTCGACATTCAAGTTGAACCCCCCGACCTATGTGAAGTCTGCAGCATTAAAACAGAAGGTGAGGATTGGCCTGCAGTTCCCCCTGCTAGTCTGAACTGGTCTAAAGCTAAATCTGATTTGGGTGGGGTTGGTTAGGACGGGACTGAATTGGTCACCTGGCCCGGTGACTGGCTGCAGTGCGGTGGACGTTGCTCAGCTGTCCCAAACAGAATCGATCTCCACCTGAAGGGTCTACATACCCGTCCACAGTCACCAGAGGACAGCTGGACTGGACCTTAAACATCTCACCAACCTGAACATCCAGCTCAAAATATGAGATGGAGCACCAAAACTCAGGACCTGCAGGGCAGAGTAGGAGGTGGGAGTAGGGTTAGGCCTGAGACAGAGAGAGACAGAGAGAGAGAAAGAGAGAGAGTGTGAGAGAGAGACAGAGAGCAAGCGAGAGAGAGAGAGAGAGAGAGAGAGAGAGAGAGAGAGAGAGAGAGAGAGAGAGAGAGAGAGAGAGAAGAGAGAGAGAGAGTGGGGGGATTTTCCAACTTTCTAAACTGGGACATTTTGTCTACAGCTGACTCACCTGGGTGGTTGGACACAGGCTGTGGGTATGGGGTGGTAGGATGATGCTGCGACCCTGCAGGGACACAGACGGTCAGACCTATAGAGTCCAGAACCACTTAAACAACCCTGATGTTTGAGATTCATACAGAAGTGAGTATTAGGGGTGTGGTGAAGATGATGTAATGCTGGTTGCTGTGTGTGACTCCGCCCATTATAATGATGTCCTGCAGGGGTGAAGGGGGTGGAGTTGTTGCCTGTCCAGGTGGCTGCAGAGACACAGAAAATCTCATAAAGTTGGTCCCGGCAAACTAATTGGTTCTTATCTGCTCCGGTTACGCGCACCACCAGACAGGTGAGGTGACATACCAGTTTTAGGGGAACTGCTATACTCCGGGCTTTGCTGGTGTGGGGAGGTGGGGGCAGAAGGGTGAAGTGGCTGTGGAGTGAGAGGTGGGGTGGTCTGGCTCCCGTGGGTCCGAGGCAGGGTGACATGCAGGAGACCTGGTCCTTCCAGAGCCTCGCCGACCTCCCCAGTGGTCAGACCTGATGGTGTCAAGGAGCTTGGTCCTACAGTAGACACTGCAGCATCAACAGAGTCCACATTCTGAGACACAGCAGAGGACAGACTACAGACACTTACCTGGAGGACACAGAGGCATGCTGGGATACATGTTCATAGGATGGTGCTGGGTGTACAGGTCAGAGTGAGGGGGCAGGTCCATCTGCAGACAGTCCTGCATGAACTCCTCCTTTACCAGAGACTGAGGACCTGAATGAAGACAAGGAAGGTGGTGTTTATTTTTATTGTTTATCCAGATTCCTAATAAATAAATAATGGAACAAACTTTGTGGGACAATTTTATTGTCCTATCAAACAAAGAGCTTGTTTACGTGGAACCCTGTTGTTGTTTACAGAGCTAACATCACCACCATTAGCTGAGCTCAGCTATCAGGGCTCGAGTCCAGCAGGAACTTCTTAATATTTCTGAAGAATCAGCATGATGTGAAATGGACATCAGGACATTTAACCCTCCCACTGTCCTAATGGGTGTGACCCCGCGAGGAAAGTTGACCATTGAGCAGGGTTGATGGTTTATCCCTTTGGTCCATGTGGCAGGGGTGAGGAGTGAGCACCACCTCACCCCTACCATGTGGACCTCAAGGGATAAACCATCAATCCTGCTCAATGGTCAACTTTCCTAGCAGGGTCACCCATAAAGACAGTGGGAGGGTTAAGAGATTGAAGCTGATTAAAGACAAAACAAACACATTCTGGTCTGACTAGCTTTTCTCAGCTCAAATGGATTCAAAAATAGGTAACCGGAGCACGTCACTTCCCGAAAGCATGCCCATATATGGAGAATGTGTAATTTTAGCAGGATACCGGCTGATTCATTATGGTCAGATAAATAAACCATAAGATCCAGCAGAAAACAGAACCCAGAGACGGAAAAAACAGCAGGTTGCACGATGTCCCAGTACCATTGCATTAAGGGTTACACAGTCTGCCATGGTCTGCGTCTGCCTCTTCCTTCATGTGCCTCCTGGTGTTTCTCCATCATCTCTAGGTGCTCCATTTGTGTCCTAGCACCCTCATGTGTCATGTCTACGTCTTCCTCATGTGTCTTCTGGTTTTCCCCATTTGCCCCTAGATCTCCAGCCCTCTAGGTTTCTCAGGTCATTTCCTTTATTTACAGCCTTTCTGATTTAGTATGTTTTTTCCCATCAGTGTTTATTATTCCCCCCCCCCCCCCTTTGAATTGTAGTTATGTTTCCTGCTCTTTTGCATTAGGTTTTATTCTTAGGTCAAGTTAGTTTCTCCCCTGATTAGTCATTGCCTTCACCTGGTCCTCCTCCCACACCCCACACACCTGCAGCTCATCTCCCTCTCATCCTCCCTGTGTATTTAAGCCCTGTCTTGTCTCAGTGTCTTGTCAGTCCATTGTTTGTATTCTGTCAGTCTTGTCTAGTCTCCAGTGTTTTTGATCTCGGCCCTCTCTAGCCTCCTGTGTTTTTGGTCTCTAGTTTTTGGACTGCCTTTGGATTTATTTTATTTTTTGGCTCCTCCAATAAAGGATTTTTTCTTATATCATATCCTGCCTCGTGCCATCCTGGGTATCTGCATATTTGGGTCCTAAACATCCCCGAAACGTGACAGTCTGCTGAAACAACACAGATGTGTTGTTGTCCACGACATCTGTGGTAATGTGCTTCTTTAAAGCATCGATGGTTCTGTTGGTGTTAATGCTGGCCTAAGATGAGTGCTTTTTGTGCAGCTTGTCCTGCTGCTGTTTTTAAGTTTCCTTTTTTCTATTATTTCCTCTTATCTGTTATTGCTTCAGTTACCTGTTTTAGTTCCAGTCATTACTGTTTCAGTCACAACTGCTTTAATTAGCACAGGTTAAAAATATTAGTTCAGTTATTACTGCAGTTTTATTAGTATTTTATCCTCTGGGGTTTAATGACTGTGATTTTTAACAGTTTTAACTGAGTGAACTTTTTATTTTTTATTTTTTTTTTACATTTTTACAAGTTTACCTATGGTCTTTAGGATAAGCCAGAACTAAAAATGTAGTCCAAGTAGTTCTAGAACAGATACCAGATTTTTCCGACTCAAACAGAAACTAAAGCTCCATAAAAGTACTGTGAACCTTATGAGAGATTCAGGTGATCCAGACAGCAGGGGGCACTGCAGCATAGCCCAGAACTACTCTGGTTTGATCAGAACCTAAAGAAGACGAAGAAGAAACATTTTATATCGCGTTTATCAGGATAAAAATCACGGGGCGCTTCACAAGAACAAAAAATAAAAACAAATTTATTTAAAAAAAATCACAAGCGCTCTAGAACAGAGAGGCAGTTCTTGTTAAAGTGAGTAGTAGTAGTTAAAGGTGGATTGAAAGCAGCAGAAATTTGCTAGCTGTGCGCTCATTAAGAAAACGAGATCTAAACAAAACAGCGACCAGGAGACGGGGACACAGAAACTGACAAGTTAAAAGAAAATGCAATGATGATCCGAGATATAAATGTTCTTGGTTAATATTTGAACTCAGGGTTTACAACCAGCTAATAATATTCCTGGCGCAACACAAGATCCTAGAGATTTTCCATCAGGTTAAAGCAGGTCATAGCACAGAATCTACTCTTTTATCAGTTCTTAATGATATTTTTTTGTTCAATGATGAGAGGGATCCTGTGATTTTGCTTCTCCTTGACTTGTCAGTTGCTTTGATATGGTGGACCACAGAATCCTTTTGGACCGGCTTGAAAAGTGGGTCAGGATTACAGGAACTGCACTAGAATAGTTTAGATCTTATCTGACGCACAGGAGTATCTCTGTTAGCCTCTCCTTTGGGAGGTACCACAGGGTTCTATCCTTGGAACCTTGCTGTTCTCGCTGTATTTATTACCGTTAGGACTGCTCTTTCAGAAGTATAAAGTCAGGTTTCACCTTTACGCAGATGATTTCCAAAATTTGTTGTCCTATCTCAAAATGCTCCTGTGATGGCTTACAGCCACTCATAAACTGTTTAGAGGAAGTTTAAATCTGGTTAGCATATAACCTTCTCTGTTTAATATTAAGCTAAATCTGTGTTTATTGTCAGGCTCAGGGAATAGTTGGATGGCTCCTCGGGATTTAGCCAAACTTTCATTTATGGAGACTGGGTTGGTGACCAGCTTGGGGGTGTAGATTGATAAGCACACGCCGCTAAAGATAGGATCGAATTCGAGCCGCTCCTTGGACACGTCAATTTCCGCAGTTTACATTGTGCGAGACAGGAAACCACACACGGTTTCAGTGTAAAATCCCCGGTTATTGTCAAAATAAAATGCAACGTTGCGATGTTATATATAACTTATGTCAGCACGTGTGACCGAACGGCTTTGTTTACCACCCGTTTCTTTTGAGAAGTGCAACAATGTGATTCCTCGCGGGGGTTGTGATCTCTCAATGAGGAAGGATGGCGGAAATCTCAAGGGAATTTGTTGTCTCGCGAGGAAGGTCTCGGAAGTCTCAAGGGATTGTAGAATCTCGCGAGTACAGTGAGGCGCAGCGAGGAAGCCATGCCGTGGCCAAGACTCTCCCGGTGTGAAAAGGACCGTTTTGAAGTTCGCAAGTGAGCCACTCCGCTGCTGTTCCATTCTGCTGATGCTTGCGGCTTGAAACTGGGGAGAGGCTTCCATAAATAGATTGCAGTTGGTGCAAAATACAGCAGCTAAGTTTCTGACTGGTACAAGGGGGAGGGACCACATCAACCCAGTGCAGGCTGACTTAAACTGGCTGCCAGTCCATTTTAGAATTGATTTTAAGGTTTTAGTCTTTGTTTTTAAAGCTTTATCTGGGGAGGCGCCAGTCTATCTTCAGCCACTTGCAAACTGCCATGCTCCTATGCATGTGTTTAGTTCAACACATTCTCACACCCAAGGCGTCAAAATATGACACGTGTGACCAAGCCTCAACATATGATGATTCGGGACGCCCCAGCGCGTCAGGACATGACGATCAGGGACACACTGGGACACGTGGGTCCGCTGGTATCACTGTTTGACGCGCGTGGCCACATGAACATTATTCGACTATTTAACCTTCCCCTCACCCCAATCCTAACCTTAAGGTCCATAAACTGTGACCTTAAGGTTAGGATTAGGGTGAGGGGAAGGTTAAGTAGTTCACAAGTGGTTCTAATGTCCGTCTCAGCACCAGCGTCGGATACCGATGCTCTGGGACGCTGCGTCAGCAGTTTGTCCCTGATCGTCATCTCCTGACGCGCTGGGGTGTCCTGAATCGTCATATATTGAGGCTTGGTCACACACGTCATATTTTGACGCCTTGGGTGTGAGAATGTGTTGATGCGTTCACTGAGGTCTACAGTCTAGTGTCTGCTGTCTATACCAAGATAAAAGCTAGAATCACGAGGTGGGGGAGCCTTCTTGGTGTTTGGGCTCTGAGTGGAATGCTCTGCTTTTAGCTATTTGAACAGTGCCATCATTTGAAGTTTTTAAATCTAGGATGAAGACACATTTTTACTCATTATCTTTTAATTAGGCAGGTTTGTCTTTTAGTTGTATTGTAGTTGTGTTACAGTCATTTTGATTCTGCATGTTTGGTGTATTTATAATGTCTTTTTACTTGTTGTGTTAAGCACTTTGGGGCTGACTAAAGTGAGCTAGAAAGCACTATATAAATAAAACTGATGATGATGATAACGAAAATGCAACGATGATCTGAGATATAAATGTTCTTGGTCAATATTTCAACCCAGGCTAAAACCACGCATGCCCCTGGTTTGTGTGGGGCCAGAAACATGCTGAGTAAAAATGAAAGAGTCCATGAGGCTGGAGAAGCTCCTGGCAAAGTGGTATGGGTCATCCTCAATGTGAATGTTAAAATCACCAACAATAACCAGTCTGGACAGCTTCATGGTGGAGGATAAAACGTCACTAAACTCCTGAAAGAAAGAACTGTTTGGACCAGATGGACGATAAACCAGAACACAGTAGAACAGGTCCTTACTCCTACTTCACACTGGAAGCATTAGCAGTGCGGAATGGCAGCGGAACATCACTGCTTCAAATAAAATTCATTATAGTTTATGGGGTAATTCAAACCAGCTGTGATGCGGAAATTTTCAGAAGTTGCTCGCAGCACCGCTAAAGATAGGATTGAGTTTGGAGCCGCTTCTGGGACACATTAATTTCCGCAGTCAACATAAGGCTAGAAAGGAAATTACACGTTTCGTAAAACCTCCAGTAATTTAAAAAATAAAAGACTATTGCAGCAATGCTATTTAATGTCTATGAAACTTATGTCAATACAAGTGACCTAACATCTTATTTACTCCTAGCATTGTTCGAGAAGTGCAACGGTGTGTTTTTATGGCTTTGATCCTGGCAGTGGAGAGGAACAACATCTGACATATGACATCAAACAGTGATATCAAATGTGAATTCCTTCTTTTTGGTTTAATGGCGGATTGCATAAACAAGCCATGACCTTTGTCAAGTCTCGAGGGATTTTATGATCTTGTGTGTCCAGCGAGAAGCCCGGCAGAGGAGCCGCTCCATGGCTGAGATTCTCCCAGTGTGTACTGGCACTCAGTTCGCAAGTAAACCTCTCCGCAGCCATTCCGTGACGCTGATGCTTCCTGTGTAAAATAGGGGTAACTGCTGAGGTAACATTGACAGAGAAACCGTGCCGGCATCGTGGCCTGACAGGAAAACGGACCTGACGACTGCAAAAAAAGGAGACGCAGCTAGGATATCACACCAATGTTTATTAGCTAAACCATGCTTATCATTCTCACCTGCATTCCTGCTCAGCTTCCTCATTTCCTAAGACTTATCACCAGGATCGGAAAAACATCACTAAACAGGGTATCTGCAGGTTTAAGGGAGCCAAATTTAAGACTTTTTAAGACCTTTTTTAAGGCCACTTTGACCAAATTTAAGCTTTTTTTTTTAAATTAAATTTAAGCTATAATTTCCAGCTATTGCCTGGAACCGGTGCTAACCACATCGTGAACGTGGGATTAGCCATCCAGTTACCATTAATGTTGCGCTTCCCCATGGCGCAAACTCCCACTAGTGTGCTCATCTAAAAATAGCCCCCTTTCACAACCAACCGAATGTGTACGGTTCCACTTACGCCAATATCATACACAAAAAATGCTGAACTAACTAGAAATTCACGAAAATGTTATGGAAATAAAAGAATCTTGTTTATTAGGTCTTTGGTAATTTAAGACCTTTGGAAACTATTTAAGGAATATTAGTCATTTTTAAGGATTTTTAAGGCCTTAAATTTGGAAAAGCAAATTTAAGACTTTTTAAGGACCTGCAGATACCCTGCTAGAGGTGCTTGGCACGATTCTAGCACCCCGTGAACGTAACTAAAGCAGAAGGTGAAACCATGGCATGTCTTGGGTGATCACAAATGATCAGAAGGATAAAAGAGTCTGGTGATTATATGAGATTGTAGCCAGGACACTACCAAAGACTGCAGACACAAACAAGGCAGAAAGGAGAACGTTAGCAGAAAAAAGCTTAAAAGAGCGGCAAACCCGAGCACAGACGTCATCTCGTTACCGGCCGGAAGCTAACCATGAAGTCAGTGGTATAGAATCTGAAGGCAAAACCAGCACACGTTGGTTCTGGTCCTGACAGACATTCCATCATAGCAAACAGATCATTATTAGAAAGACTGGTTGTCCATGGGGGTGCATCCTGAGTCCCCCCTCTACATTCTAAAAACCCATGACTCAACAGAGGAAGGACATGACAAATTGGCCTTTATAAGGCAATGAGAAGTTGTCCCTTCAGCCCACAGGCTGCCTGCAGTGCAGTAGTCCAGAACAGTCTTTATACCTATCGCCTTCAGATTGTTAAACACAAGAACCTCCATGTAAATGTATACAGATGTCTGAGTGTATACCCCAGGATTTCCCCCAGAGCTTTATATTTGTGCGTGCTCTCAAAGTTTCTCAGTTGGAAACAATAGTCAATATCAAGCGCATGCACACTCTAGAGTAGGGGTCCCTGGTCCAAGAGAGCAGCAGTCCTGCATATTTTCCAGCCATGCATGAACTTGCAGCTTCTAACTGAGTGAACACACCTGATCCAGGTAATCAACAGCAGGAACAACAAAGTTAGTTGGAAAACAAGCAGGACTGCAGCTCTCTAGAACCAGGGTTGTGTACCCCTACTCTAGAGTCTAAAAAAAAAGAACATTTGAAGTCACAGACAACAAAAGATGTTTCGACCTAAAAAATGGCGACTGGCGTTTAGAACTTTTGTTTCCTCCGGCATCGCGGGTTGCCTGTTCTGGCAGAAGCATCTCAGTGAAAATACCTGAGGTGAGGGGTGAGTTTTGCGTGACCGTGTTTGTGTTGAAATCCTAGCTTGTTTGCAGATTCACCATAAACACAAGAGAGAACCCCGATCCCAGACCTAAAGCCAACCAGGAAGTGACAAAAAATGCAGTTCCCCCCTTATTTGCTAGGTGCTGGCTCCAAAAATACAGTACCTTTCATTGCCTCTCATGTTAAAAAAAGCCAACTTCACAGAAGAAATACATATTACAGCCTGGTACAAAAACCCATTTTAGGCTAGTTTTTTTGGTAACTTTTCCGTTTAGGTGTAATTTAGGGTTGCTGCTGCACAACTAGTAGCTTAAACATATTGTATCTCCTCATAAACAGCAAAATGTACATATTTGCATTTGTTTTACAGTTTTCATTTACTAGCCTGATTTTTTTTATTTTATGTGAGTTTTGCACTGAGACCTCTGCATCTGCACTGATATGAACCAAGCTATGGTTATCACAAATTCCCCATGGACCAATCACAATGCTCGTTTGAGAACAGCAGATGTGTTACCTGTGGGAGCGGGTGACGCCACCCTCTCATAGTGATATGGGTTCACACACACGCTGTCGTACTTCAGGTCAAAGGCATATTGGCAGAACTTCACATGCTTCAGCTCGTTCTTATGCAGGTCAGGCCAGCGCCACAAACGAGCGTAGATTACATGAGGGAAACCTTTCCTGCCTGCTACCTGCATAGGTAAGAAAGACAAATGAATCACACAGATGGGACAGACAGTTGGGAGAGACAGATGAGACACACAGGTGGGACAGACACATAATAACTGAGAAAAAAATTTCTGTTTGAAAACGTAAAAAACAAAAGAGAGCAGTGAGCAACACTGGAGAGGTTACCATGGAAACAGTGAGTGAGTGTGTGTGTGTGTGTGTGTGTGTGTGTGTGTGTGTGTGTGTGTGTGTGTGGGCCAGGTGATGCAAGAGTCCAAACCACCACCATGACATCATGTCTGACCTCAGGCTGCTGCAGACGCTGATTCAGTCTGAAGCTGAGGGTTTAAACTAAATCCAGATTAGAAATGGTCTTCAGTACTACACAGTAGTGTGGAGAACTACAGAGTACTACAGATTAGTACATAGTACTGTGCAGTGTTTTTGACAAGAAAGTTTAATTTAGTTTTAGTCTTAATCTTTTGACTAAAACTGCTTTAAATTTTAGTCACAATCTAGCTGTCCAATTAGTTTTAATTTTAGTCTAATTTTAGTTGACATATATATTTTTCTTCTGATACAACAATTTTGAACTTCTTTAAAGGAAATGTTGAAGGGAAACTAGGCAGTTTTGGCTTGCTTTTAGCACCCCCTAGTGTGAGTTTGTATAACCAAATGCAAAACCTATCTCCTCGCTGTGCATGTCTTTTTAACACCTTAATCTAACAGCTGAAATGTCTCCCCAGCCTTCCTTAGTGTCCACAGAAGTGATTCATTACTAAATCAAACAATTCAGCTGTGTTATTGATTTAAAACATGCAGGAAATATTCTGGAACCAGACTGCAGCGCCAGGTATGTCAGCAAGTCCCAACAGACCGGACCGGCAACTCTAAAGTTGCAAGTGGAATATTCTGGCCACAGGGTGCGATAGGGGCTGGGGAGGCTTTATTAACCCTGTAAGGGGTCCTTTTGGCACAAAGTGGCTCAAGAAAATAATTTTAAAATATGAAAAAGTTGAAAAGTATCCCGTTAATGCTTTTTCTCCCAGCCGTGGACATTTTCTCGCTTTAGACTTAAATGTTATCGGTATAGACATCTATATGTGATGTCTGGTTATTGCCAGCTTTTTCAAACAGTGGCCGTCTCTGGACTCTGATTGGTTATTTTCTCGTCTAGTCCCGCCTGTTCCATTTGCTGATTGGTTCTTTTACCCAGTCTCAGTTTTCCGTTTTCCAATTGGATTTTGGTTTCTGTGAATTTTCGTCTCTTATTCATCAACAAAAATGTTGATCAATATTCATCATAATGTTGTCTTTATTGGTGTGTATGTTTTTGTTTTCGTTCTGTTTTAGTCTGCAAAAATGCATTTGTCATGAAAAAAAAAAAGAAAATATTTCATCAAATGGTAATGGTAAATGGCCTGTATTTGAGATGGCGCCTTCTCGAATCCTGGAACCACCCAAGGCGCTTTACAACACAATCAGTCATTCACCCATTCACACCTTGTTGGTACTATGGAGTACTACAAAGTTGTATTTATTTTTATTTATTCTTTATTTAACCAGGAAGGTTCCATTGAGATTAAAAACCTAATTTTTAAGGGACGGCAAACTACAGAGTACTACATATTAGTACAAGGGACAACATATTAGCATGGGGTACTACAGAGTAGTATAGAGATCTAAAGATTAGCACATAGTACCACATATTATTGTGTTGTACTTCAGAGTAGTATGGAAAACTTTAGAGTACTACAGATTAGACCATAGTACAACATAGTATTATTGAGTACTACAAAGTAGTGTGGAGAACTACATAGTACTACAGATTAGTACATAGTAAACCATAGTACTGTGAATTCATAATACTATGAATACTACAGAATACACCTGCTTAGTAAAAAATACTACAGAGTAGTTCATAGTACAAGAGTATTACACATTAGTACATTGCCCAACACAGTGCACAACTATGGTCCATAGTACAACATAGTACTACAGATTACTACACAGTACTGGGTACTTTGGGTATGACAGGGTACTGTACAAAACCAAGAAATCACAGAGGCAGTTTGTCTGTCCAATCAGATGACAGGACAGGTGGGCGTGTCTCTGTCTGACTCCAGGACCACCCCTCATGATGATTGTGAGGAACTGTTGTCACATGCATGAGGTAATAATCCCACATCTCATGACCTAAGACTGGGTTCATATCTCCAGATCACCACACAGATCAGCACCAACCCGACCAACACTGGACAGTCGTAGCAGCAGAAAGAGAAGGTCAAAGGTCAAGTTGGACCAGTAGGGATCCTGATAAATAAACCAGTAGGAGCTGGGTTTATGTCTAACCTTTAGCTGCAGCCTGGGTTGGTTCTATCAGGGAAACCTGAAACTAAGTTGTAGCTCTTAAATGTTATCTAAACATGACCTTTGACCCTAAAGTGAAACAGCATACTGGAGAGTGGCTGATCCATACACAGTGTGCTGGGTGTGGTGCTATGTGCACAGGTGAAGGACAGGAAAGAACTGTGCAGACAAAACACTCAGCGTCTGAGAAGAAACTACTGATTTAAAATCGGAAGAGTGTTTCCCACACAGGTGATGAAGGAGGACTAATCTGGATATGAAACCACAAACATCTGATTGGATCAGACCCAGACCAGCAGCAGCAAGCTCTGGACCATCACTAACTGAAAAGATTAAAACTGTGTCACTTCTTACAGCGTGGAAAAGTCTGTGGTTTCAGATCCAGCAGACAAGTCCACATTCCCAACCTCCACTGTCTACGCACGCACGCACGCACGCACGCACGCACACACACACACACACACACACACACACACATGCACTCACAGTGTCTGGCTTTAGCTAACTCCTCCCCTTTCCTGTGTTTCAGACAAAACAAACCAGTAAGATCCAGACTACTTTCTGGCTCCGAGGATCCAGAAACGCACTGAGACCTCTCTTGGTTCTTCTTTCCTTCTCTGACTCACTCTTCATCCCCTGCTGATTCTACAGGTTGGAACAGAACCAGTTTAAACTGGATCTTTAGTCTCTTGCTACCAGCAGCCTCTCACAGACTCAGTCAGCTTCTGTTTTTTTAGTGGGATCCATAGCAACACCACAGAGAACCCAGTTCGACAGGAACCAGGATGTTAGCTCTAATCAGCTGATTCCCTAAAAAGTATTTTGCTAGTTTGTCGGTGGGTCCTCAAAGTACAGAGTACGACAAAAAGATGCATGTTTATGTAACAACCTACACTGCTGCATCCTCAGGTCTGAGTCGCTTTGGTAAAATGCATCTGCCTAACAAAAAAACATTTAAACGGCAAAGAAACGTTTACATTTTAAAAATTCTTTAGGAAATATTTTCTGCTAATCAGCTGTTCAACAGTTTGAGGAACCTTTCACAATCAGACCCAAGAGAACAAAACTACCAGGAGAACAAACTGTGAACCACAAAGAGCCAGGATTAGATATACAGCCATGCAGTCCAGAACACAGGTGGGAGCACAGTAGTGAGTATCGGTGTGAGTACAGGCTTGAGTACAGGAGTCAACACAGGTGTGACTACAGGTTTTTGTACAGGTGATGATCAGCTGTGAGTACAGATATGAATACATGTGTGAGTGCATGAGTTACAGGTGTTAGTACAGGAACTAGTACAGATGTGCACACACATTTTTGTACAGATGTAAGTTCAGCTGTGAGTACAGATGTGAATATAGGCGTGAGTGCTGGAGTTATTACAGATGTTAGTACAGGTGTGAGTGCAGGAGTGAATACAGGTTTGTGTACACATGTGACTACAGCTGCGAATACCAGTGTGAGTTCAGATGTGAATACAGGTGTCAGTGCAGGAGTAAATACAGAATTTTGTACAGGTGTGACTACTGCTGTGAGTACAGGTGTGAATAAATGGTTAGAGCTGATAATGCTTTTTAAAACTTTACTTTGGTATAGAGACATTTTTGGTGTTTTTGCCCTCTGATCTCCAACTTTTCCTTGTTCTTCCATTCAACCTTGCCGTTTCCTACCTGTAGCCGACCATCCAGCGTCCTCTGGATGGTGACACACTTGCTGGGATGCACACCATTGGTGGTAACAGCTGTGATGAGAGAGTCCAGCTCATCCTTCTTCTCCTTCAGCTTCTTCACCAGACTCTCGATGGCACGCTTGGCAAAGCCCTCGTTCTCCCCGCCCTGCCGGTGACACATCAAGCTGTGGACAATGCTGAGGCAGGCGTCAGAGCTGCTGGGGGCGTGGCCAAGCACAGACATGCTAACCTGGAAGGGGGCTGAATTACATTGAAAGTTACAAATCAAGTAACTGTCAACGTACCATTTTCTACATAAAGAAACTTCCTTTCACAGAAAATAAAAAGTGAAGAAATACTTGAGGGTTTTTCCAACACACCGTCACTGAGCAGGTGTTGATCACATCCTTACGGAGATGTTTAATGCTGAGGTGCAGTGTTTCATCTGAAACCTGGAATCAAACATCACAACATGACTATTATATATAATAATGTGCTGCAGCAGCTGGTAGCACTGCTGCTCTGCAGCCATGCCACAGGGATTCCCTCCAAACGTTCAGAGACAAGACACAGAGGAAGATGTTTTCTGTTTGAGGATGGACAGGAGAACATAGAGGCGGATAGGAGGACAGGGTAATAGGGAGATGGACAGGATTTTCAGGAGGACAACAAGGGGACAGAAACACAAACACATACTTCCAAAAAGAAACAGGTGGACAGACAGACAGAACTAATAAGAGGACAGACAGACGGACTGATCAGAGTGCAGACAGACAGGACATACATATGGGACTAATCAGAAAGACAGAGGGACAGACAGTAGGACAGTCCGATGGACAAATCATAGGACAGATACACAGCACCAAAGAATGGACTACCAAGAGGAATTTCAAAAGGACATACAGACAGGTGGACTAACAGGGCATCATATAGAAGGGACAAATGAGAGGACAGACAGAGGGGGGACTATCGGGACCACGAGGGGGCAGAAATACGTACAAGACTTCCAAAAAAGAAAAGGCAAACAGGTGAACAGACAAAAAGGAAAAATAAGAGAACAGCCATGTGGGACTAAGCAGAAGACAGACAGACCGCTCTATCAGCAGGATGGAAGGTGGAAAGACACACACATGGCTTCCAAATGGACAGTCAGACAAAAGTACAGACAGACGAGACTAAGGAGAGGACATATGATGGTCTGAATGCCTCTGAGAACCTTCCGCGGACTCCTGCAACACTCACCCGCAGCACCCCGCTCGGTTGCTACAAGTAGCTCTGTTCGGTGAGGCTGGATGTCCGTGTGTCTCCACGTCCTCCGACAGCGGTCTGTCTGCGCTCCCTCTTGGTGTGTGTGTGTGTGTGAGAGAGAGAAAGAGAGGGGGGTGGGGGGTGTCACGCTTCCCCGACAGCCAGACATAACAGGAAGCACGGCGACCAGCGTGGTTTACAACAATAAGTTTAGATTGCCGAGTCCGAAAGCTCACAGCACGGCCACTGGAGGGAACGGTTCTGACACGCGCCACAAAACTAAATCAGCAGGCCGGCTCCCTGAATTTATTACAGCAGCAACAAGCAGCGTAAGAAAAGAAAACGGGATGAGATCTATAAACCAGCAGCAGGATAATTCAGCGTCAAACCGGGTTCTCATAAACACTGTTTGCCTTCACATATTTCATTCACCTTCGAGCAGTTCTGGTCACAGACTCTTATTTTGAAACCAGAAGCTGTTCACGTGACCACAAACCTTCTGTGGTTGCTCCTGGTTACCTGGTGACGACAGGAAAGGACATCGGGAGGACAGCACCCTTTAGTGGTAGAGTCGAACAAATTGTACAATAAAACAACTGTTGTGTTGCTAAACAACAAATTCCGTTTTTAATCGTAAAATATGAGATACGTGGTGTTTCTGCGATGAAAAGCCTTACATATTTAAATTATTTTCGTCCGGTTTAATTTTAAACTAAAATTTAACTGAAAAAAGTCTTAATTTTTTTTAAATTTTCTATGAAAAACATATAAAATAAAATCTCAGTTAAACGAACAGGTGTTACAACAAATTCTGCGACCCATCACAATTTGTGACCCCAGGGTGCAATGTTGTGCTTAGTTGCGTCTGTACATCCTGAATTGGCACTACACTAAGATGCTACGTTAAAATCGTAAAATATGTAAGCTTTGAGGAAGTTGTTTGCACAAAACCTCAACATCACCTGAAACAATCATTAACATACATCATAAACATATGAAAAATCGCTGACTTTTCCATGAAATCATCGACACAGCCACACAGAAAACCATCTATGGTGTTGCAAGGTTAGCTAACGTTTGTGTTAGCATTTCCAGCGGCAAAACCCTCGCGGTTGAGGGTTGACTCTTCATCCAGATCCGTAGATTTTTGTAGGTCTGAGATCACTTCCAAAAGATTCATTAGTTTCTGAATGAACCTGTGGAAATTTGGGCAACAAAAACCGACCCATTTTACCACTAGCTCTACCTTTCACTCGTTTGGTTTGCAGAAGAAAAATGAGGTCAAAGGTTAACATCAATTTCCTGTTTTGGTTTAAGTTTTTACCGTCTATATGATAATTTATTTATTATTTTTGTTTTGTATGTTAAATATTATCACATCCACACTTTAAATTAAAATTAAATTATTAAAAAAAACAACAACTAATATTTACTTGGGGGTGCTATGGGGGGAGCGATGACTAATCCAGGGGTAGCTATAGCGCCCCCTTGGCGCCGCAACTGCTCTAGACCACTCAGGTTATGGAGACTATCCGGACACAGCTGGACAAAACTGCGCGACGGCGGTTTTCTCGGAAGAGGTAAGGCTAGCAGGTTCATTGTATTCATGTCAGACGCAATTGTGTGAAGAAACCAGAGACTGTAGAAACATAAAAGAAAGAAACTCACAGACGAAGATATGTTGTGGCCAAAAGTGATCGTCTGCCAGAAACTTGGCTAACCGCCTAATTGGACACAATTGAGGTTAGCTTGGGTGCTATATCAGGTTAAATATTGATATCAGGTCACAGGACCGGTGCTGGAGTGGGACCATTCTACCAGCTGAACAGAAACAACCACTTGTGTCCAGGATAGGTTCATTACCGGACTTCACCGTTCGGGTACATTGGAGTTCAAAGGGAGAAGGTTCCAAAAACTTACTGGTTCACCTGCTCAGGTATTAAAGATAAGTTATTTCCCCAATCCTGATGTTCAGTATCAGTGGTTCTGATGTCTGCGCCAAGTTACTTTTCATCCTGATTCTGGAAAATAGGAGAAGACCATGTTCTGAGGTCTTAAACTAGTGGATCTAAGATTGCTACATATACAGGTCCAGTGAGGTTCAGATATCATGATAAATGACCCACACTTACTGGTTTGTTTTGTCAGAGTAAGGACTCCAGCGTGCTTTACAGTGTATCATTCATCCATTCACACACTGATGGTAATCAGCTACGATGTAGCCACAGCTGCCCTGGGGCGCTCTGACAGAGGCGACCCAGTCATGATAAATGATGATGATAAATGACCCGCACTTGTATAGCACCTTTCAGAGTCAGAGAACTCCAAAGTGCTTTACACTACAGTGTATCATTCATCCATTCACACAACTCAGTCACCACCAGCAGGCCAAAAAGTTTGTGTCTTGCCCAAGGACACAACGGCATAATTCTCTGTCTGAAGGCTGGGATCGAACCTGCAACCTGTAACCCTAACCTTCCGATTACTGGACAACCCGCTCTTACCTTTTGAGCTACTGCTGCCATCAGGATGTCCTGATGGACCCAGATCCAGATATCCTAACTAATCTGTCCTGATCCTAGACTCACACTAACTAAACAGGGTAACTCCATCTTCCCAGGTGCTTCTGGTTACCCACTGAAGATAAAAACCCAATGGATTCATCTCAACCTGCGCCTTTATTCCTCAGAAGCACCTCAGCAGTTTCCCTGAACGAGCGGTGAGAAACCTTCTGCGCTATGACAACACACACATCTCAAAGCTTCTGAAGGTTCTGTTTATGTTCATCAGCTTCTCTCAGACTCTGATGAGACAACTGACCCAGTCTGTTACCAAGACCTCTTACCCAACTCCGCCACGGCGAAGACGATCACTGAAGCTGGCCTGGTCTGCGAAGAGACCAGGTGAGCGGTGGAGCTTCAGTAACCGGGTGAGACGTGCTGCTGCTACCAGACAGGTAAACCCCAGTTACTCAAGAGGGAACCACCCTGCTGAGTGCAGACCATTACAATGTCCTCCTGACATTTTTAGAAAATGAAGATGTGTCTGAGGAGGAGGAGCATCTGGTCTCGACTTGGGTGGCATCAGGTAACCCGCCGCCAGTTAGCCTACAGACCTGCTGGCTTCTGGAGCTTCAGGAACAAGTATAGATGGGGATCCAGGATCACCTGGAGGAGTGAGTATCTGTTGACCTGCATCAGCGCTTTTCAACCAGGTACATCACCTTAACCCAGCCAGCTGTCACAAAACTGGTCTTTGAATCAAAAGTGCACCATTCTCCATCCATCCTGGGTTGCAGGGACAGCAGCCTAAGCGGAGAAGCTCAAACTCCCATCACTTCGGCCAGCTCGTCTGGGGAAATCTCAGGCATAGTGATTCCAGCCAAGAAACTTGTAGGGGTTTTCCTACACTACTCAGCGTAACTCCGATGAATTCGGTTCAGTTGGACAGCCTTTTCCAACATCATGATTCAGTATTTTCCTCTAACTTTTCCGGACCTGCTTCCTTTGACTCTGCAGTCAGAGAGGCGAGGGTTGCATATTTTTCCTATCAGGTCAGGTTTCCTAGGACAAAGGGAATCCTAAGGTGCTAGATAAGGTCCTATTTTTCCTGTGAGCTGCTTCTGGGACACGTCAGTTTCTGCAGTCACCATAGGTATAGGCCAGTTATCACCATGGTTATCACACCGTTTCAGTGTAAAATGTCTAATTTCAAAATAAAAATATTCTATCTAGAGGTGGCTCATATCCTGTCATCCACAACATTTCCAGCAGTGATAGGAATAACGCCGTTTAAAATAACGGCGTCACAAAAAAAACGTTTTTTTTTCAGTAAAGAGTAATTTATTTTATTACCGTCTTCTTTTATAACGCTGTTACCGATAAGAAAATGCGTGCGGTACTAATTCAGCAGCGTAGTGTGCTGAAGCTGTCATCAGCTGACTGGAGCTAAAGAGGCGGATGTTTTCATTCAACGCATCACGGCCGTGATGAACGGGGAAGACGTTACGAATATTCTACGGCTGCAGACCCACAGATTTGCGGCTGCAGGTGAGAATCTGCAGCCGTGCCCTTCTTGGTGTGACATCAGAACTTCCCGAAGGTCCGCTCACCTGTTCACCACTCAGACGTCACGATCTTCTACCTTCCCAGATCATCCAGCTGCAACCTGTTTCTGATCATGTCTTTAGTCCCGCTGTAACACTGATGCATCATTCTCAGACGTTATGGGCGCTCAGGTGTTATTAGAACTACCTGTGTGTGTTTACCACCCGGCTTCAGCTCTTCTGTGGTTGGGTCTGACCCAAGTTAGTAAATTTAAGTCCTCCATCAGATTTTTGCCTCTTCTAGTGTCTTTTTAAAGGATATTTATTTACTTATTTATTTAACCATTACTAGATTACCAGCAACAGAAATGCTGCTAAAACACAATTATGTGAAGCTGGAAAAATTAAAATGCTATGCAAAATTACATTTATTTCAGTAATTTAACTAGACTGAGAGACCATTTAAAGGCTCAGGAACCTTTACAGGTGTTTCTATTTGCTATTTTAAATTTTAGCTGATTGAAGTCTTGTTAAATACCACACAGTGACATTTTAATAGTCTAGATTAATGTAATGTTCCTGTTTGTAGTTCTTCCTGTTAAGTGCCCGTTTATTGCAATTATTCAGTTTTATAAAAGAAATTGGACATAAATTTTATTATATTGCAGTCATTAGTATTTATACTGTAATATTGTAGTAATTTATAGTCAATTAAGTAAGTTCAATTAAGAAGGGAACCCATTTTTCTTGCATTCTTTAACGAAAAAAGTAACAAAATAGTTATTTTTCTTGGTAATTAGTTACTTTTATAATCTTGTAACTCGGTAAGTAGTTGAGTAACTTTTTGGACAAAGTAATCAGTAACTATAACTAGTAACTTTCTTAAAGTAACGTTACCAATACTGATTACCAGTAATTATTTCTTGTCCAGAGAAAAAAATCTATCATATAAATTCATGATGCCTCCTCTGGTCAGGATTACACTCCCTATTGCACTCTCTAATTGGGCCTCACTGCTCTCCGTAGGTGTTTCCTCACTATGCGGGGGAAGGTTTTGGAAACAAAGGTTCGGTCGGCAGCCACTGTGAAACGGCTCGCTAAAACACACACACACACGAAAGTCCCCAAATAATAAAAGCCACAAAGCCAAATGCAAAGTTTAGAGCTGAATATTGACCCAGAGCTTCCCTGATTGAGCAGCGCGTGACAATACATGTCACGTGATGTATTTTTCACTCCAGAGTTCCTTGTGCTTAGTGTTTCAAGTGGAAACCATGTACACGTGTTTTGGCACTTAATGAACACCTTAGGTTTCGATCATCTGTCCCCACCCTCACAGCTCACAGACCCTCAACTGGTCTCTACTGTTCCTCTGGGTCTGCTGTCCTGTCGGTTCTGGTCCTGCTCAGTCACCCAATCGGGATGCTGCTGTTTGCTTCTGGCATCAGTCAGGAGGAACGTTCTGATGCCTCAACCAGAGTTGTGAAACTTTAAAACATTTTTCTTTCACAGGACAAAGACACCTCAGTCAGATGCTGCAATGGGGTGGAGTGAAGGCAGTAAAGAGGCGTGGCTTTTACAGAAAAGATGTTCCAACCAAGAAGCAGCTCGACGCACAGCTGGATGAGTACATGTCCCTATCCAGGAGCAGGCTGGACAAAGAGCTGGCTGACTACATGTCCATGTCTCGGAGACATCTGGACGCACAGCTGGACGAGTACATGCTAATGGCGGGACAGTCATGCGGTGACTGAGATGAAGAAGATTCTGGGTGGCTGAGAAGTCAACAGGTTTGTGTTTTTATATGTGGAGAAAGTTTTTGTTTGACAGCAGATATTGTGCTGCTGATTGGTTCCTCTGTGCAGGTGAAGGAGCACAGAGTTTAGTTTTTCTTCAGCCAGTTTAGATTTAGCACCTGTTCTTTAGTTGTGGACTTCACTGCCCTTTGAGTGCTGACATTCCTTGCTATTCAGGTTGTTTCTGTTTGTAGCGCTGCTAATAAAAGATGTTCCTGCTGAGCTGCTGTCTGGTCCTTCAGCTTCCTTTAAACCACCTCTGGGTTCAGCTGGTGATTTACTAGATTATATCTGGGTTGCAGCGAGAAGGTCCTGGGTTCGATTCCCGGCCTGGGATCTTTCTGCATGGAGTTTGCATGTTCTCCCTGTGCATGGGTGGGTTCTCTCCGGATCCTCCGGCTTCCTCCCACAGTCCAAAAACATGACTGTTAGGTTGATTGGTCTGTCTAAATTGTCCTTAGGTGTGAGTGTGTGTGTGTGTGCATGATTGTTTGTCCTGTGTGTCTGTGTGTTGCCCTGCGATGAACTGGCTCTCTGTCCAGGGTGTACCCCGCCTACTTGCCCGTTGACTGCTGGAGATAGGCACCAGCCCCCCCGCGACCCTGCGTAGACAAAGCGGGTTCAGAAGATGGCTGGATGTAAGTTGCCAGTGATGAAAGGGAGTCTGATGTTCTTATTTAGTTAAAGTTTGCACTTCCCATTGCTTTTTGACCCTAATGGGCATCCGTTGGTAAGGTCTTACTCCAACACTAAAATACTGCTTGCAACAATTTAGGTGTCTACTGCCTCCTATTGCCAGGAAAAATACACACTGTCACTTTAAACGATTATTTATATTATATACATGGGGTTCAATAGTTGAGTTTATAAAACCTATGGTCCTGATTAGGTTGTTATCCGAGGCTTAACTGAAATGATCACTGCAGATTTAGGCACTTTTAATGATCTGCTTGTTCCATTCACTTCTGATCACTTTCAATGAAAGACATCTTTTGTTTGCCTTGAAACGGCTGCAAGTCGATGGAATTCTGTAGAACTTGCACAATATGTTTTTATTAAACCAAGTTGAGGGCTGCGCAGTGGTGCAGTGGTTAGAGCTTTGCCTTGCAACAAGAAGGTCCTGGGTTCACTTCGCGGCCTGGGATCTTTCTGCATGGAGTTTGCATGTTCTCCCTGTGCATGCGTGGGTTCTCTCCGGGTACTCCGGCTTCCTCCCACAGTCCAAAAACATGACTGTTAGGTTGACTGGTCTGTCCAAATGGTCCTTAGGTGTGTGTGATTGTTTGCCCTGTGTGTCTCTGTGTTGCCTGCGATGAACTGGCTCTCTGTCCAGGGTGTACCCCGTCTGATTGCCCATTGACCGCTGGAGATAGGCACCAGCCGGTCTGATTCTGTAAGAACTAAGTATTCAGACTAATGCAGCTTGCTGAGAGGAATAGAGATTGTGTGTGGAGAGGGTGTCTGAATGAGGACATAAACATTGTGAACTTGAACTGCTCCTCAGCTGTGATCAGAGTAGTTTAGGCCGGGTTCCAGCTGACTTGGGATAAGTTTGATACTGACTGTTGGTCTGAAGCAACTCAGCAGAACTTCCTGGTTTCTGGTGTAACAACATGGTGCTGTACGGTGAAGAAGATGGTTGTTCTTGTATCTCAGCAAGAATGTCACAGGTTTAAATACTGGCTGAATTTTGCTTGTGGAGTTGGCATGTTCTCGTTGTGTGTGTGAGAATGAGTGCTTACCTGTTTTTGCTGAGATAAGTCATAACATTGACATTTTGCATGTGGGTATTTTATATAAAACCTGCCCTCTAGCAAGTAAAATTCTCCTTTTTTCAGCCTATTTTTTTTAAATGTTTCTCTCATAAGTCATTTTGTGTTTTTACCTGAATAAATCATTCATTGCCAACTCAGCTACTATCGTCTGCATGGAAATTATCTCTAGTGCATTTGTATAGAACAAAATGTTCATTGGTACATGTTCCGCTTGAGCAAAGAAATAAATGAGGCCTCTGGGACTTGAACCTGCAACCCTTTTGCCACAAACTGCTCCACCATGCAGCCCTAAGTTAATATTAGAAATAAAATAATGAAACCCATTTTTTAAAATGCTTTAAACTATTTCGTAATTTAAATATTTGTAGTTTTAAAATTAGGTTTTTATTGCCGATTTCATTTGTTAATGGTTCTGAAGGATCAGAGTTTTGCTGCAAATCTATAATTTTGCCTACTGAACACATCAGAAGCAACATCCACGTGTTTGGGCGACAGAACCGAACACTCGTTTTCAATCTGAGTCTGCATGATGTTCGATCTGCAGAGGGCGTGCTGCGGTTCGGTTTGTTAACGGGCTGGTTGGGTTCTGAGCCGCAGCTTGAACACAAGAAGCTTCGCATTCGGCTGAAAAGAACAAAGTTTATTAGATAAACAAAAGCCTGAAGACTCAGGAGAACATCAGACGCTCCGTTACGAAGCAGTCACGTGGCCCAAACAACAAATCAACAACAAATTCATCAGGATGATCCAAACAACACCTAAACAGCTGTTCTGGTCCCCTGGATCAAGTTCAGTTCGGTTGCCCTCGGACGGGGGTGGGGTGTACTCCAGGTAGTAAACAAACAGTCCGCTCAGGCCCCTCCCCCCACGGCACACGGATAAAGAATGTTTACACGTGTCAGCGCGCGTGCTCGCACCATGGCTCGCACCCGTACTCTGTGACCCCACGCACGTCCCATCAGAAACAAGCACATTAGCCGGGTAGGCTAATAACATCACGATTAAACGGGTTGAATTTAGAATCAGAACATTCGAGCTCCTTCCTGGGCCAAGTCCCGTTATGAGTAGGACACATTGTCTGCCGTTGAGAACTGCAGCCTCTTGACCGCCTCCTTGATCAGGTTTCCGGATAGAAGCAGGTCCTGCAGCAGCCGGTGTGGGTCATCCGAGTCCCCGCGGACCCGCTTCCGGTTCCACGGTCGGATCTGGTCCCAGTCCTGGTCACTACGGGAGGAGGAGAGCTGGTACGGGCTGGAGCGGCTGCTCCCCCGGTGGTTCCGTAGCCGCATACAGCAGCCGTGGGTGCTCAGCTCTTGGGCGGACCCGGTTCTCGGGTGTCCACTCGGGTTGTTGTGGAGCTGCAGAACCTCTCCGATCCTGGAGACCAACGCGTCCACGTCGTTTTTTGAGTCCACGGTGACAGACTGCTCCAGCAGGATGTAGTTCTCTTTTCGACCCGGCATCTGGTCCAGTATGAATGAAGCCTCCAGACCTCCCGTCCTGTCTGCTCCGCTCCAACTAAAAGAACTGTTTCATTTGTAAACAATGGATGACGTGCACCGGACCATACCATCTTCCCGCCTGAGGGTGGGGGAGGGGAGGAACGAACAGCCACACACGTGGGAGATACACACACACACACACACACACACACACACACACACGTTACCGTAACCCCCCTCCTCCACCGCAGTGGTTTCCTCCATCCAAACTGACATTGCTCGAGTAACCTGCGGGTCCGACCGAGCCGAACCTCAACAGAACAACCAGTATGTACGATCTGACCCCGCCTGACATCTGCACCCTAAAACCTACACAGCTAGGGTGGTGACGGACCCATGATCTGGTTCACAACCAGTTCAGTTCATGTGTGAACGGACCACAGTGTGTGTGTGTGTGTCCGTGCGCTGCGCGCGTACTCGTGTGTAAGAGGACTCCATGTACACAGTGTTTCTCAGAACCAGCCTCGGGGTTGAACCCGCTGCTCCTCAGACCTCAGGACCATAAAAGGAGATATAATCATCCACCACGTGCTATGGCAGCAAATCACTGATTTGTGTGAGTGTGTGTGTGTGTTTAGAAGAAGAGAGGAGACACGTTTGTAACGTTCTTTAGTAATGGGTGTTTATTTGGTGGTGACAAAGGCTCAGGGGTTAGAAGTTTGGTGGGTTGCAGCCGGTTCGATCCCATGCTCTCTCAATCAAACCAGTTATATCAAGACACATTTTAATAAAAAGCTATATTTAAAAAATAATCTAAATTTAATTTTGTCGGCACAACACTGGGTTTATGTTTGACAAGTAAGCGGCTGATTCTGAGCCCAGAAGATGTTCTAATAGTAAATACTGTTGTAAAATAAACCTATACTCCCTTACCCTGTACGATTTGTCACTGGACATGGTCTGGGCTGGTATCAAGTGTCAACAGTGACCCAACACCCTGTAGCTGTAAAATATTTTCTATTGTTGTTGCAGCTACCACCTCTGAAACACTAGATGTCGCCAGAGTGTCCGTATTCCATATTCAACGTTTAACCCACCTTGCCTGCTGGTGTCTGTAGGAGGGACTGGTGGCACCTGTGTGCATGCCCCCAGCCCCGGCTCCAGAACCATATTATTGGGGGGGGGGTGGCATGTGATGACCATGTGGGGTTGATTTGATATTCCCACAGATCTGGACATACATATGCATACTGTACTTAATCTATATAGTCTATTATTACCGGGAGAAGCTCACATTTCAGCTCATATGCACATAAAAACACTTGTACAACTAACAGCAATCACAATAGTACACCAGATGCACTTTTCACTAACCGCATCCCAGAGAGTAAACCCATTTGTTCTGACTGAAGAATTTTGTTGGGGTCATCAAGCAGCTGCAAGGTCTTCTGCACAAAGCGTCCAAGAATTCAAAGCTTGGCTCTGAAACAACCCGAATCAGATCTGCTGACTCTATTCGTAAGTCAATTGCAAAGGCACGATTGCTGTCAATCTCTGACAACAGAGAGAAAATGTCATCAAATGACTTGAGCACAACTGTGACAGTAGCTAGATGTCCAGTCCAGTGCTGTTCAAGCAGATGTTTTAGTGTGTCTCCTTTATAGTGGACTGCAACAGTGGGTTTCTTAATTAATTTGTAGAGACCCACAAACTCCAAAGAAGTCTTCTATTGCTTCCTCGTTCGACATTGCATTTATCACCACTAGGTGGAGCTGATGATTGAAACAATGAACATATCATTCTGGCAAGCCTGTCCTGCAGTATCTTCTGAACCCCACCATGCTTTCCAGACATAACAGATGCTCCGTCATACACCTGACTCAGAATTTTAGATGTATTTAAACCAACTCTGCGCAGCTCTGTGATTATAGTTCAGTTCATTTATTTATAAAGCACTTTAAAATCACCCAGCACAGGAACAAAGTGCTGTACAGAAAATACATTAAAACTATAGAATAAACAGAAAGCAGCAAAGAGAAATAGATAAAACACAGGAGACATAAAATTAAAACAGCCCAATAATAAGAATAAAAACTAGATAAAAACAGCATTGAAACACACAAAAGCAGCTAAAATAAGTAAAAAAAAAAAGTAACCGACATCTCACATGGTGTCAAAAGCAAGGGTAAAGAGGTGTGTTTTCAAGAGTGACTTAAAAACAGGTAAAGAACTGGCCTGTCTTATCTCTAAAGGAAGCTCATTCCACAGTTTAGGAGCTGCTACAGCAAAGGCGCGATCTCCTCTAAGTTTACGCCCAGTCCTGGGTACATTCAGGAGCAGCTGATCAGCTGACCTGAGAGAGTGGGTGGGTGTGTAAGGCTGTAACAGGACAGAGAGATAAGAAGGTGCAAGGCCATGGAGACATTTAAAAGCAAACAAAAGAATTTTAAAATGAATCCTAAAAGAAATGGGCAGCCAGTGAAGTGAAGCTAAAACAGGGGAAATGTGCTCAAACTTTGGAGTGCCAGTTAAAAGACGGGCTGCAGCATTTTGCACCCTCTGTAGATGACTAATATAAGATGCACTGACCCCAATATAGAGTGCGTTACAGTAATCCAGCCGAGTGGTAACAAAAGTGTAGATCACTGTCTCGAAGTGCTGCCGTGAAAGAATTGGCTTTATTTTCGCCAGCTGCCTGAGGTGAAAGAAGCTAGATTTTACCACCGCCCTAATCTGATATTCAAACATCAGATCACAGTCCACTTTGACCTCCAGGTTTGTGACAGTTGGCTTAACAAACTGGGCCAGGGAATCAACTTACACATTGGGGGTCTCAGTAGGACTACCAAAAATCATCATCTCAGTCTTTTTATCATTGAATTTTAAAAAGTTAATAGACATCCAAGCCTTTATGTCATCAAGACACTGAAGTAATGGCTGTATGCGGTATCTGCCTTTTTTCTGAAGAGGGACATAGATCTGACAGTCGTCAGCATACAAGTGGAAAGCAATGCCATGCTTACTCAGTATAGACCCGAGAGGAAGAAGATACAAAGAGAAGAGGAGAGGGCCAAGAACCGAGCCCTGCGGGACACCACACAAGAGAGGAGCAGAGGACGACACACCGAGACTAGTCACCCGAGACTGACAAAAAATGTTCGCCCTGCCAAGTAGGACCTGAACCACTCGAAAGCTGTGCCGCTAATGCCCACCCAGTGCTCCAAACGAGAGAATGAAATGGCATGATCCACAGTATCAAAAGCAGCTGTCAAATCTAAAAGCACAAGAACAACACAGTCCCCAGCATCAATAGCTAAGAATATGTCATTAAAAACTTTTAAAAGGGCTGATTCAGTGCTATGAAAGGGTTTAAAACCAGATTGGAAAACCTCTAATACATTTTGATTTTCCAAGAAGGCCAATATTTGGCTATAGACTATCTTTTCAAGAATTTTAGAAAGAAAAGGTAGTATGGAGATAGGCCTGTAATTCGCAAGATCCTGTGGATCAAGAGCAGGTTTTTAATCAGAGGTTTGACTACTGCATGTTTAAAATCTTTAGGGACAATGCCTGACATCAGACCATGGTTTACCAGCTCAAGAACCAGAGGACCAACTGTAGGTAACACCTCTTTTAAAAGTCGAGGAGGAACAGCATCATTTGGAGACCCAGCAGGCTTAAGACGACCAACAGTCTCTGTTATAATGGACAGGGTCACTGGCTCAAACCTGCCAAAGACAGCAGAGCAGGAAACAAAGACTGAGGGGTCATGAGCACAAGGACAGATTTGAGCCCTTGTTAAGGAAACCTTCTCAATAAAAAAGTGTAAAAAAAATTCACAGGCTTCAGCTGAGGGCTCAAAACAGTCAGTAAACGGTGCACTGAGAACAGAGTTAATAGTATTAAATAAGACACGCGGGTTGTGGCAGTTAGTCAAAATAATGTCAGATAAGTGTTTTCTTTTGGCCTCTCACAGTTCTTTGATATTGACGCCAACAGTCCTTCAGCATCTGAAATGACACCTGTAGTTTGTCCTTTTTCCATTTGCGCTCAGCCCGCTGGCAGTCGCGTCTGACAACTCGGGTCATGTCGTTCAGCCAAGGCTCAGATTTAGTTTATAGTGTTTGCAAGAGTTTTGGCATCTCCCACATCTGCAGGAGCAATAGTTAGTAAACGCTCCCTAACCTCCAAATATTTTGCTACAAAGGGGATCACGATGGAAATGTTTTCACAGCCCGTGGGGTCTCGGATGCCATCAAGTTTAATGGTAAACCATGAATCACTGACTTCATGTACAATTTCTTCAGTTAAAATATCACCCATTATTTTAATTAGTTTGTTTTGTACATCATGTGATGCTTATCTGGCATTTAGTGGAATTGTTTGCAGTATCTTCTCAAGCTCTGGGTCTTTTCTCACAGAATACTCAAACAATGACAAAAAAAAAAAGATCACAGCTTGCGTCACCTTGAGAGTCAAATGCTTCCACTCTCCCTCTGAGAGGCAATCGGTTTATGGCCAGGAACTGTAACATGTCGATAATAGCACCAACGTAGTGCTGATTTCTGGCTAGTTGTAAAAAAGGGAAATCAGTGGATCCTGGGAAAGGCGGAATTGGTAGAGCAAAATAAGGAGAGGGTGGTGATGAAGGTCACACCAAAGCCAGCTTGAACAGGTGAGTTTTCAGCTGCTTTTTAAAGGAGACCACTGAGTCCACTGATGCTGGCTCAGGGGGAGAGAGTTCCAGAGTCTGGGGGCCACAGCAGCAAATGATCTGTCACCTTTGGTCTTTAGCCTGGTGCGCTGCACAACCAGTAGGCTTTGATCACTGGACCTCAGGGACCTGCTGGGGGTGTAGGGACTTAAGCCTAATTTATACTCCTCCGTCAGCACAAGGGAGAGGCACAGATGGAGGCAATTTGCCCTCATATTTCTCCGTCTCCTGGGGAGTGTTGCAAAGCAATTCCCTGCCAGGTCAACAGGGAGCGTAGCGCTGTTCTGTGGTATCCTGTCATGTATCCGGTCCAAGATAGTGTGTTTATATTGTGTTTTTGTGTATATAAGAGACTTTTTAACACGGACAAATTTGTCACTCATCCTCCTCCACCTCTTCATGCGCTTGCCACCTCTAAACCCACGTTTCCCATCATTTCCGTCCACGAATAAAGCACGTGCTGCATATCTTTCCACTCCTCCAGTCACGAGGGGGAAAAAATGTTCATAATTTTGCAGTTTTTCCACGAGGTATTCTTCAAGCCGCTAGATATCCTTGGCTATTTTTATGTTTTTGATGGCGCAATGGCAGCGCTGTAGACGACAGTGGTGTCCTGACCAATCACAAGCTTGCATTCTCCATCTCGTCGGACAGATGTTTAGAAAAGAGAGCTTGACTCTGTCCGTCCTTGCAAGCCTGTCCGAGAGCCCTCGAAAGGACGGATAATGGCGTTGCGTCCGTCCGTCCTGATGTAGACAAAGAAGTATAAGTTAGGCTTAAGAAGATCACCAATGTATGATGGTGCTTGTCCACGTAAGGCCCTAAAAACCAGAACCAGGATCTGGAAAGGAACCTTAAAGTTGACCGGCAGCCATGTGGTATTAATTGCACTACAAGATCATCCAAGAAGTATCCTTTTAATGAGTAAGTAAAATTATTCTTCTGTACTTTATTTTTCTGGTTGAATGGGGGAAAGTTCTGTGCATTTAACATAACACATAAGCTACCGAGGTAAGCGGAGGCTTTCGGGGTTGGCTGGTCCAGAGGGGTCAGAGATCTCTGAGGTCGCTGATGCAGATGGGAAGTTTGCCGAGTTTCGCTAATGTTTCTCCCGCTTTAGCAGCATCAGCTCTGCAATCAGAGATGAAATCTCCCGTTCTAGCCTCCCAGTGGCAGCCCAGCGAGGTGGACGCCTGGCTCCTCTTGTCTCCCGGACGGGAACAGCTGCTAAACGCAGGTGGCCGCCCACTCCCATCTCAGCTGAGCCATGCGGCTGCCTGGCTTCCATGCGAGACTGTTATTTTGCTGGTTGCCTGTGGAGGGAGACCACAGAAACACTGCAGCTCTTTGAGTTGATGCTGCTTCACATTGGAGCCACTCAACTGCATTTTTCTCACTAAAAGCACTCAAAGTGCCCAAAAACCTTTGTTAGCTGCATGTTAGTATGTAGCTAATGTTCCGCTGATCCCTGACTGGTGCATGAGCTCACACAGTATACAGCCTGGGCGCCCAGCTCCAGTTGCAGCGGTCTGAGGCTCTGCTTGTATTTTAACACGGGTCAGGTATCCACGAAGTTGCCGCTGCAGAAGTGACGGTTACCAAGTTTACATTTTTCTCTCTTCTGACAGAAGTGAGTCTGCCATACACAGGTGCCACCGGTCCCTCCGACCACCACTAGCATGCAAGGTGGGTTAAGTGTCTTGCCCAAGGACACAATGACAGCAACAGTCTGAGCAAGACTCGAACCTGCAACCTTCTGTTTACAAGGCGAGCACTTAACTCCTGTGCCACTGTTGTCTCCCCTGATGATTAACTATAGGAATCTATGGTATTACGGGTAATTTTGACCCATCTATGTTCTCTTCAAACATAATAAAACATTAGTTAATGTTTATTATTTAGTGTGATAATTACATTTCAGCCTTAATATAAAGTAGCTGCTTCACTTATTGTCTCCCTATATTAAATATTATTTCGTTGTGTTTATTTCTTAATTCTAATTTTACTTATTTATTTTTCTTGCACCAAGTACCGCAGCAATTTCCTAATGTTGTGATTCTCGTACATATGGCAACAAAACCCTTCTGATTCTGATTCTAATAACATCACATACGTACATTCAGAGTTTGCTGCTGCTGATGATAGCATTTTTCTGAAATGTTTGGTCCTGGATGGATCTGCTGCTATTTGATGGTCTGCTCCATCAGAAGTTTCCTGATGTCTTTGTGTGAGACCAAACAGCTGCAGAGATGATTTCTGGAGGGTTCTGGTTCTGGTCACCTTCAGTTCTTGTCCTTGCTCCAGCTGCTGACCCAGTCCTGTTTGGATGGAACCCCTGAGAACAACTTCAGCTCATTGTGGTGTTAAAAACAGTGACTGAGGAGAGAAAACTGGATCAGGCCCACCAGATCTGTTTGATAGAAACCTGTCCTGACTCTGATTGGATGTTCAGGTGAGTGACATCATACTAACTGCTGCAGGTGGATCAAAGATAATTGGACCAAACAGAACCAGCAGAGATGACATTTCTATAAAAACCCAGTGTCTGTGTGTTTATTTTTATTCGATGACACCCTCCTCATGTTTTTCCTGAGGCTTTTGGTTGACCTTTGACCCCTGTGAGTTTCTGCTTCAAAACATTCCGGAAGGTCTGAAATGCAAATGTGATGCTCCAGTTTCCATGCTGCTGAGCAGCTGCTGGCATAAAGTGCTGAATTCAGGTCAGTCACATTATGCAGTACAAAAACACCTTCTGCAGAGGCAATGCAGAACCAGAGGGACTCCACTTACAGGTCGGACTCTGAGTAGAACTCAGGAGGGTCCACAGTAAGTAGAACGTCTTTGTTCTTATATTTCTCTAAGTGCTTCTCCGTAGACTCTAGGTGGTGCTCTGCAGACTGAAACAAAAGAAAAAGGACCCAGGACAAGCCTGACCTGGGGTATGAGAAGGACCTGACACCAGGAGATGAGTGAAAGTTATTTTTCCAAGCTTTAATGAAAACACTGACATGTTTGGGCCCAACTGCACAAAAAATTCTGTTTTAAGTCTAACTCACCTCTTACACACAGACATACCCTGTGTGGAGAGCCAAATGTGACACAGTTCAATAAATAAAAAAATCAATAAAATTTTAAATAAATAAGTAGATATCTAAATTACTGAATGTGATATAAAATAACATATCTGTTTAATCAAAAAAGAGAAAAATAAATAGAAATAATCAATTGTGTTTTGAGTTTATCAACCTGGCCATCGGTGAGTGGGTGGAGCCAATGCTGATAAAAAACATGGTGACTATTTCAAACCTAACATGTAATGCAGATCAGTCATTGTTCTAGACTTTGTTTATTGCCTCCATAGATTTTCTGGAACAAAAGCCAGCAGCTTTGTGTTGTGTTTACTGACTCGTGTCTGTGTAGTAAACATTAATAGGTGAAGGTATTTAATGAGTGAGATTTAATGGAACAGTTGTAACAAACCATTTTGAGCTGTAGTTTATATTTATGTTATATTGACTGAAGGCAGTGCGTGCGGCTGGGGAAGAATGTTTCCACCACTCAGACAATTAGCACAGGATCTCCACAGGACTGTGTACTTTCTCCTCCGCTCTTCTCCCTGTACACAAACTGCTGCACCTCGAGCCATGACTCCGTTAAACTGATCAAGTTTGCAGACGACACCACCCTCATCGGGTTCATCTCTGACGGTGATGAGTCCGCCTACAGGAGGGAGGTGGAACGGCTGGTGTACTGGTGCAGCAGCAACAACCTGGAGCTCAATGCTCAGAAGACATTGGAGATGATTGTGGACTTCAGGAAAGTCACAGCCCCATCTCTCCCCCTCGTCCTGACGGACACCCCCGTCACCATTGTGGACTCCTTCCGCTTCCTCGGAACCACCATCACACATGACCTTAGGTGGGAGCCATCCATCAGCTCCCTGATCAAAAAGGCCCAGCAGAGGATGTACTTTCTGCGGCAGTTGAAAAAGGCCAAGCTGCCGGCCCAGATGATGGTGCAGTTTTACACGGCCATCATTGAGTCCATCCTCACCTCCTCCATCGCTGTGCGGTACGCTGGAGCCACAGTGAGGGACAAACATAGACTGCAGCGCATTGTGCGCTCTGCTGAGAAGGTGATTGGCTGCAGCCTTCCATCTCCAGGACCTGTACGTCTCCAGAACTCGGGGGCGTGCAGGTCGGATAGCAGCTGACCCTTCTCACCCGGGATACAGACTTTTTGAGCTGCTTCCCTCAGGCAGGAGGTTACGGTCCATCCGGACCAGAACCACCCGCCACAAGAACAGTTTCTTTTCATCTGCCGTGGACTTGTGAATAGATTATAAACATGCAACCATGCTGGTCTTCTGTACTCGTCACATCATCACGTTATCGGCCATGTTACCATTACCTGCCTTTTTTTTAGCTGATAGTTTTATTCTATTTTTATTCTTATTGCGTGTTCATGTTATATGTAGCACATTAGAACCAAAGCAAGTTCCTAGTTTGTGAATTGTTTGTTCACTGACAATGGCAATAAACCTTTTTCTGATTCTGATATGAATGTGATGTCAAAGCATGATTTTGTATTTGTTTTAGTTGAAGCAACATCGTGTACAGGAAAGCTTCCTAAATCAACAATCGTTTCAAAAAACTTAATTTTCTTAACTGTCACTCGTTTAAAAACGTCTATGTTTTTTCCTTGCATGAAACCAAAGTCCTCCCACACTGTTCAAAGTTTTATTAAATGACAAGAAACAAAACACTTGACTTTACAGAGAAAAAATCTGAAACATCAGATACCTCCTGGATGTCCATCTTCCTGTTGCTGGTGGGTTTCTCACAAGTTGGAAATTTGAAGTCTGAGCTTTGCCATCAGCTGCATCACCAGGAACTCCAAATGAGTTCCAAACCAGGAAAAGTCCACTCTGATGAATGGATTGTCCATCAGAAGAATTCTAACATCACACCAAACATTGCAAAAAGACTTCAGAAAACATTTAAATACAATAAAATAATAAAAATACCAAAGTTGGACTTGTTCTGCTCTGTTTCACTCTGCCTTTAGACTGAAACGAGCCCCTCGGTGGATCCTATAGACTAAACCCAGGCTTCAAAGACCAGCTGCAGATGAAGAACAGCTTTGATTCATCTTCTGAGAATATTACAAACTGTTTACTTTGTGTCATTTGACCTAGGATCCATCAGAAACTGTGAGTCACCGAGAGGGCTCTAAAAAGTCAGCTTCTCCCCACCACCACCAGCAGCAGGTGCTTTGCTGTGGGTCTGTGTTTGTCCTCTCTTTGAGGTCTACCACCACAGCTCATCCCCCCCGCTACTGCGGGTGCTTGCCCTCTCACGGCCCTGCAGCCGGAGTAATTCCAGAATGCTGCGGGCGTAGGCATCCCTCAGATTCATACCTGTTGCTGCTCCTCCCACTCCCACCTCCCCTACAGATCCACGAGCCAACCTCTTTAGCATCTCGCTGTGCCGCAGTGCCGCCTCCTTCATCTTTAGAGTAAAGTAGCAGGCAGAGAAGCGATCATTGATGATGGCGATGGGCAGAGCCAGGATCAGGATTCCAGATAGTATGCAGAGGAAGGCCAAAACCTTCCCCACTGTGGTGTCGGGCCGGATGTCACCATAGCCAACTGTCGTCATAGAAGTGGTCGCCCACCACCAGGCAGCCGGCACACTGGTGAAAGTGGTGGTGGGAAGGTCATGCTCCAGGGCGAAGACAGTGGTCGCGAAGATTGAGATGCCAACACCAAGGAAAAGGAGAAGAAGTCCAACTTCCTCATAGCTCTGAGCGATGGTCATGCCCAAAGACTTCAAGCCTAAAGGATCAGGAAGGAAAACATCAGAGGTGAGGTGCAGGAATCTTGGAAGCAAAACCTTCCCATCAAACCACAAACCCAGATCGGCCTGACTCAAACCACCAGTCACCTGGTTGCAGTCAGTTGGGATTCTCTTTGTGTATTTATGAATCTAACCAGAACCAGACCACATTTCTGCTGGTACCAGACTCGTTCTGTTCTGTGTGGAGACAACTCTACCGTTGAGTTAGAAGCCTTTTTCTGTCTGAACGACTCAGAGGTCAAAGGTCGGAGCTTCTGGACTGGATCAGGCGTTTCTTGAATAGATTGGGGGTTCTTTACTGGATACTGGTTTCAAAATGTGGGGCGGTTCTAAGGTGAGTGTAAAGCCGGGTGTACACTGTGCAACTTTTTCACTTTTTTGAGCCGATTTTCCAGTCGTGCGAGAATCCACGACATCGGGGCGAGTTTTGCGCCGAGCGGTCGTGTAGTATACAGGGGGTTACGAGAGGCGATTAACACCACGTGACCAGCTGCCGATCAGCAGTCGTGAGGTCGCACGGACTTCTGGCGTGTTTAAAATTTCGCTCGTCCCTCGTGAGGGTATCGCACTGTTGAAGCGGCGCTGCGAGCAGCTGCGACCCAAAAAGTATCAGAACCGCTCACGGCGCATGCGCAATCCTGCATCAACACCGCTTGCTATTTCCCTAATAACACACGCTGTTCGTTTTTGTTTCTACACGTTTTTTTACTCACAAAGATTGTCAAGAAAGCGTGTTTGTTGTGTTCATGTCAAACTAAACTGATCACAAAACACAGATTTACTTTCTTTATTTCGTTTTCCTCATCCAACCCCCATAAATCCCTGTGTCCTGCAGCACTCCCGAAGGACAACAGGCAAAACAAGACAAAAAAGTCTGACGTGTTGAGTAAAAACTGCTATTTTTAGCATATTTTTAGGGCCGACGTGTTGCTACCAGACGTACAGTGTGAGCAGTCAGGTCGCATGCGAGAACTGGGTCGTGCAGTGTGAGCACATGACTCGTGAGATCTGCTCTGCGAGGAAGTCGTACAGTTTGAGTTGAAGCTGAACGCTGCGAGTGAAAAAGTCGCACAGTGTACGCCCGGCTTAAGGAGTCTGATCCTTATTTATCTGACTTCCTGCTTTTAGCTTTTGCTCCTCCCTTTAGTTCTCTCGTCGTGCAGCTGTATTATTCAAGAACCCAGCTCTCTCTCTTCTCCATCTGAGAAAAGTCAAGAGTAACACCCCCTCCTCTCTCATTCTTTGCTGCTGTTTGCTACAGTCTTTTGTTCTTGGATGGTCAGACGTCCACTCTGCCTTGTTGTCACATGTCTAAACGATCTCATCTTGCTCTCAGAAGGTTTCACGCTTCGAAAGCAGGTCCTTTTCAGGAGCTTTGGTTTCTTCTTTGTTTGACTCCAAGCAGATCTGTGGTTCTGAATTTAAGCGTCTGGTTTTAAATGTGACACAGAACATGTCCATTTTTGGACAGAAATCTTTTTTCTCTCCACAGTGGGAGGTAAAATCAAGCAGAAATGGCTTCAGGGTGATTGTGACGGTGTTCCTTTTTCTGACTAAAATGTCTGAAGCTTCAGCTTGGCTACGGATTTGGTGTCATCTTACTGGCCAGTCAGGTCTACTTTCTTTAAGGGCTTAATATCCTTTCCTATCTGAAGCTGTGTGAGTGTATGTAAAGATGTTTTTTTTACCTGTCAAGTGTCGGCCAAGCTTCAGCATTCGGAGTGACCTCAGCAGGCGAAGAACTTGGACCACTCTGCCCATGTTCTCCAGCTCGGGTGATCCACCATGAAGACTCTCCACAATCAGAGTCACGTAGAATGGCAGGATGGCCAGTAGGTCGATCACATTAGGGATGCTGCGAATGAACCTACACTTATCTCTGACGCAGACAAAGCGCAGTGCCAACTCAGTGGTGAACCACATGACACAGATGTACTCCACGCCATCCAACACCAGCGGTGCGCCAACACCTAGCCAGCTCATTCCGCAGTCTTCACCCAGGTCCAGGGAGATTAGCACCATGTTGATGACTGACAGAACCACAAAAAAGATTGAGAGAGAGCCATAGGTTCGGGCAGCTCTTGATGATTCAGGTTTCTCAAGAAAGTCCCACAGGTGCTGGCGGAGGGCTGGGCAGGTGGCACCCACAAAATTCTCATTGTCTTCATCAGCCTTGAAGTCTCTGCGTACATCAGTGGACTCCTTCTGCTCTTTACGGCGATAGTATCGCTCACGGCAGCAGGGACTGATACGGAGCTCATCAATTCCCCAGTACTCAATCTCCTGCAGGAAGGAGATCTCACACAGCTCCTCCATGACATGTAGGTGACCTGTCTTGTAAAAGTTCACCACATATCTGCAAAGAGAACAGAGAGACAGGTGGAACCATGTCTGTCCAACAACTAGAGAAACAGCTGGGATGATTAACAGCACATCCAACATGCAGAGAAGAGAGGAGAACCACTGGTACCAAGGCACCAGGGGCCTCATTTGTCAAGCTTGCTTATGCACTAAACGGGGTCGGAAAACTGCGTAAGCAACTTTCCACGCAAACTGGGATTTATGAAAGAAAACGTAGTGGAAAAATGTGCGCAACTTTAAGTTGACTAAGGACCTTGCTTACGCACATTTTGGACATGGAGAGCACCTGCAGTGCTGCTGCTGAGAAGGATAAAATTATGAAATCCTGCAGCACTGTCACTTGCACTGCTTCGTTTTCACACAGAACAAGACCCCCCACACGCGCACACACACACACGCGCGTGCGCGTACACACACATGCGCGCGTGCGCGCGCGCACACACACACACACACACACACACACACACACACACACACACACACACACACACACACACACAGCCTGAAGCGCAGAACACAGAATGCAGAATATCAGCAGGGGGACAGATTGAGACAGAATGTCATGCGTCTGTGACAGTGTGTGTCCTGTCACTGTGACCCTGACTGATCATGCTCCCTGGCTACTTGTACAGGGGGGATCTCCGGTTGGCTGACTGGTTAGCACGCATTACTTTCACCCGGGAGTCTGGGGATTGAATCCCGATTGGACCATTTTTTTTTAATATCCGCCACAGATCTCTCTGAAGAATTCACAACATTGACGGCTTCAGCAACGCTGTGCCACTCCGTGGATTTTCTCTTATCTGTTTTGCAAAAGCACTTCCTTTCATTTCTCCACCTCACCCACTGGTACCTCAATTTCTGCTTCTGTGAAATTGCGCTTCCTTGATCTGCCTTGATCTACGGTCGCCATCGTCATTGGCGGAGCGCTGCAACAGCCGTTTTATGTATATGCATGAGATCCACAAGGCACTTTGCATTGACTATTTATGGCAGTAAGTGGGCGTGGTGAGGGTGGGATGTGACTAAAATGCAGCTGAGAAACATTCTCGTTAGTCTCTGATTTATGAAGCGGAGATTGTGTACAGCTGTGCATACTCCATGTTTGATGGATCACAAACCTACTTGGCGTAAGTAAATTGTTTTGCTGAGCTTAAGTACGGTTTTAGTAAGGATTCTACGCAATGTTTGATAAATGAGCCCCCAGGTCTCCATCAGGTTTGGAAATGTGATGATTCAAAATCTGAATAGCGTTCCACAGGGACCAGTTATTGGGCTCTATTTTCTCACTGGTTGGTTTTCTTAAAATGCCAAATACACCCAGATTTATGGAGCCACTCTCCAAATAACTACATTAAAAAGTTCTGCTTTGTGCAGTCGACATCTGGTTCAACCAAACTTCCTTAAAAAACACAGGTAAAGTGGCTCCATCTTCCTCTCAGCACCCCGAAGGTCTGTTTATCATCAGGTTCAGCAGCAAACTACAGACTTCATCAAGAGGAGAAACACGTCACCTACTGGAAGGTTTGTGAGTTTCTGTCAAAGAAGAACTCATTTTTTAGAAAGTCGGCATCATCGCAGAGTTCCAGCACCAGGCCTCGACTGGAGTACGCAAGTTTTCCCAGCCGGGTCTCTGGGTGTGACACCAGCAGCTCTGATGCAAGCACATAGCGACTCCCCCCCACGTTAATGACGAATACATCGAGTGTGTCTCTCAGGCAGGAACCCGGCATCTCACCGAGGAAAACGCTGGAGTCCAGAGAAACCAGAGAGGTTCTGTCAACATAGAGCTGAGGCCCTGGCATAGAGCTGGAGTTGAGGCTCATGGTGGGGGGTGGGGGGGTGGATACCTGATGAGAGAATAGAATTATCAGCTTTCACAATGTAAACCTCTCTAATAAATGACCAAAATACTAACTGCACTTTAAGCATCCCACCTGAGACTCTAAACCCTAGACCACCATTACATAGTCCATAAAGAATACCAAGCAGTTCCCTATTGGTGTCATAGTACTACAGACATTGTAGTAATACTGACATGGTGATACTACTGACATTATAGTACTACTCAACTCACTCAATCCCCTAAACAATGTCTGGTCTGAATCTCCTCAAACTTCTCCCCCCCAAAGAGCATTTAAGAGGTCAAAGGTCATAGCAGGAAGCAGTCACTAGTTCTTCCCTCTTTGTGAATGACATTTCCTTCAACCATGTGAGCTTCTATGGAATAGAGCTTGAGTTTTCCTCTGCAGTTTTATCCAGTTTATTGGAGATGTTCTTGGGAGAATTCTTCATGTTTCTCCGCTGAGACTTTATTGTGAGAACGAGTGAAGGGGAGATGGGAGACTGAGCATAGGCTGACGGCCGATCACCGGACACACTGCAGCGTTTGAAGCAGATGGCAGCTCGTTAACCAACTTCCACAAACAATTAAGACGCGTTTTTGCCTAATTTATTCACTGACAACGCAAAAAAAAATCTGGTAAATATAACACACTCAACCTGGAGGTAAGTGGAGAAAATTTCGAAAGTTTGCAAACATATATTGACGAAGTTTTTGAGTTTTTTGTCATGGGACCGAAGAAAGCAGCAGCTGAGATGGAAACACCTGGGACCAAGAGGAGCCATCCCCAGGACTCACCCAAGGCCTCATCTCTCTGTAAGGATGTCCTAGATTTACTACAATCCATAGATAAATGGCTTCTGGGATTAGAGGGGCAACTGCATCTGCTAGAGGTACTTCACAAGGAGTTCCAGGACCTCGGAACATCTCTGCAGTTTAGCCAGGAGCAGGTGGAGTGGCTCACTGCTGAGAACACGTCTCTGCGGGAATCAGTTTCCTCCTTGACTGCAGGATTAGATCGGCTCTCCCAGGACAACAAAGCTCTAAAGGAGACATTTCTGGACCTCCAATCACGCAGCATGAAAGACAACCTGGTGTTCGCAGGCCTTCCAGAGCATACTGGAGGAGAAGCGGAGGATTGCGAACAAACAATCAAAAACTTTCTCCACACCCAAATGAAGATACCTGAGGAAACAGTTAAAAACATTGGGTACATCGCCTTGGAGCCAGGAGAACAGACAGCAGAAGACCTCGTCCCATCGTGGCTAAATTTGAGCACTTTAAGCAGAAAGATCTTGTTAAAAGCCGCGGGAGGGAGCTTAAAGGCAAAGACTACAGCATGAACGATCAGTTTCCTAAAGAAATTCTGGATCCCCGTTGAGTTCTTTTCCCACGGCTTAAGAAATTCATCCAGGATGGGAAGCGGGCTGTGATCTCCGTAGATAAACTGTTTGTTGACGGTAAGATCTACAAAGAACGAGGAGTAACAGACTGGCTCTATTAGACAACATCAAGTACAACTTTATTACTATTATTAACAGCACTCACTGGGTTTGAACATGTTAGGATTTATAGCTGTAGGATCCGTTTAGAAATGTTCACCTGTTCCCTCACCACCTCAACCCCACAACACTTTTTCCTTTCTTTCTTCTTTTTTCCGTTTCTTAATCTTTATAATTCCTTTCTTTCCCTTTTTTATTTGCTTCTGGGTCTTTACATCTGCATGGCACAATTAGCTTCTTCTTTTTTTCTTTCCACACTGCAGCAACACGCACACAACGCGCGAACGCACACACACACACACACACACACACACACACACACACACACACACACACACAGATAGACTCCATATGCACAGTCACACAGATAAGTAGCCTAAGGCGTTTCATTGCAAAATCAAAACACTGTTGGGCTTGTATTATTATTATCATTATTATTATTATTATTGTACTTATTTTTGTAATTATTATTTATTTATACTGTATCATCAGCATAAATATCTTTATATTAATATTGTTTAAAAATTATTATTGTATTGCTACTATTATTTTTTTTATTAATGCTGCAAATAATAATAATAATAATGATTATAATAATACCCTTATTATTTACTCTCTATTATTTACTATAAGATTAATGTATGCATTTAATTACTTATTTTATCTCATACACATGAAGGAGTCATATTATAGCTACTCACACACACATCTATGGGTGCACTCAGGTTTGTCTCATGAAACGTACATGGAACTGGCTCCAGAGAGAAGAGATTAAAATTTTTTGATCAGTTAAAAAGAGTGCAGGCAGACATAATATTATTACAAGAGACTCATAGATCTGCCACATCTGCAGATGAACTTAAAACGTCAGTTTCCCAGCATGTTCTCTGCCTGCTATAACTCTAGGCAAAGAGGTGTAGCTATTTTAATACACAAAAACATCAATTTCACAGTATTGGACACAGTCTCTGATCCAGAGGTTAGATTTATAATGTTTAAAATATCTGTACAGAATCAAAGCTTATTTATCGTCAGCATATACTGTCCAAATATTGATGACCCTCCATTCTTTCATGATTTTTTCTCTTTACTCTCCGAACACTTGGACTGTCCACTTATACTTGGAGGTGATTTTAATTTTTGGATGAACTCTTTAACAGACAGGCTCAGTACAGCTGGGACTCAGTGCAATTGGCAATCCACTAATATAGTTAAACAGTACATGAGTGATTATGGGCTTTGTGATGCATGACGATCTCTTCATCCTAACCGTAGAGCGTTTACTTTTTTTCTTACACGTCCATCATTCTCATTCACGTTTGGATTATTTTCTAGTCAGCAGCTCAATGTTGGCTGACATTTCAGACACTGAGATACACCCCATAGCTGTCAGCGACCATGCTCCGGTTTTGTTAACTCTGGTAAACAAGAAGACAATCCCACCAAGCAAAAACTGGAGGTTTAATACATCACTGCTTAAAGACGAAGGAGTGGGCTTTATATTTAGAACATAATGACCTGCCTGGAACATCAGCATCTGTTCTCTGGGAGGCAGGAAAGGCAGTGATGAGAGGTAAAATAATCTCTTTCTCATCACATAAGAAAATAACAGAAAACAAACGTATTCAGGAGTTAGAAGAAATCATTAAGTCTTTAGAGGCATCCACAGAAGAAGATGTACTGAGCAAATTACGTAAAAGTAAATTAGAACTTCCTGGAATTATTGACAAAAAGACACAATTTTTAGCACAAAGACTACGAATAGAAAACTTTGAACATAGTAATAAATCAGGTAAATTTTTAGCTAGCCAGTTAAAAATAAAGAGAAAACTGCCATATCTGCTGTTAAAGACTCAACCGGGAATATAGTTTATGACCCTGAAAGAATAAACAACACTTTCAGAGATTTTTACCAAACTTTGTACTCACCACAGGTAAACCCATCAGATAACGAGATCAACGAGTTCCTTGACAGGATAACACTTCCTAAATTATCAGACAGCAGAGTTACAGTCCTGGACTCGCCACTAACATCAGTTGAGCTCCAGGAAGCCCTTAAATCCATGACTAATAGGAAGGCTCCAGGTCCCGACGGGTTTCCAGCAGAGTTCTACAAAGAATTCTGGATCATTCTGGCTCCAACATTTTTCAGAATGGTGAGGGAAATCGAAGAGAGCGGCAGATTACAGCCAAACATGAATTCAGCCAAAATTAGTCTCTTGTTAAAATCAGGTAAAGACCCTGCATTTCCTACCAGCTATCGCCCAATTTCTCTTATTAATGTTGATCTCAACATAATTTGTAAAGCCCTGGCAAAAAGATTAGAGAAGGTAACCCCCTTTATAATACACCCTGACCAAACTGGTTTCATTAAGGGTAGACAGTCATCCACAAACTTGTGTAGATTACTTAATTTGATAGATTTCGCTTACAGTAGAAACATAGAAACTACTATATTATCTCTAGATGCAGAAAAGGCTTTTGATAGAGTTAACTGGAAGTTCTTATTTTCAACTTTACATAAATTTAGCTTTGGGAACTTCTTCATAAACTGGCTACAAACATTATACAGTTCACCAACAGCACGTGTCAGGACAAACGACCAAATATCAGCTAGCTTCTGTCTTCAGAGGGGGACCAGGCAGGGATGCTCACTCTCCCCCTGACTGTTTGCTATTTTTATCGAACCACTAACGGCAGCAATTAGGTAAACAACAGATATTAAATGAATAAAGTGTAAGAAAATGGAACATAAGATCAGTCTTTATGCAGATGATGTTTTACTCTTTCTCCGGAATTCTCAATCCTCTCTCTCTCATTCAGTAGAACTGATAAACTCTTTTTCAAGAGTTTCAGATTACTCTATAAACTGGTTAAAATCCACAGTTCAATTAATTTCTCTTGTCAATTTGCTTAATACACATTTGGAGTCTAGGAATTTCACATACCTGGGAATTAATGTCTCTCCCAAGTTGGCAGATCTAACCAAACTTAACTACATCCCAATTTTAAAGAAAGTGGAAGCTGATCTTGCAAGATGGAAATCCTTACCGATATCACTCATGGGGAGGGTTGCTACAATTAAAATGATGGTCTTACTCAGAATAAATTACTTATTTTCAATGATCCCAAACAAACCACCAGCTGACTGGTTTAGATCTCTGGACTCCTCAATTACTAAATTCCTTTGGCAGGATAAACCTCCACGAATTAGCTTAAAAACTCTTCAGAAGACCAAAGACAGAGGAGGACTGGATTTACCCAACTTTTATTATTTCTTAGCCAACAGACTGCAATATATATCAAGATGGTTGCAAGATAACCCACTAGATGAGTCCTGGTTAGATATAGAACAGGCACTTTGCAATTCGATAGAGCTTTCAGACTTACCATTTATTAGCTCAAGCATAAGAAAACTTGAAGGCTTCAAAAGCATTAGTATCAGCACCTCTCTGACAGCATGGTGGGAGTATCTTAAAATGACAGAGTCTTCACTAGTACCATGCAGACGCACACCTATCTGGAATAATCTTGATATTTTGCAAAATAACAAAATGATGAACCTTCCAGACTGGAAAAATAAAGGAATCCTATACCTGGAACACATATATGAAGGATTGAACTTCATCCCATTTAATAGAATAGTCTCCCAATTTGGAATAGATAAGAATAGCTTTTTAGAATATCACCAAATTAAATCTGTAGTCATACAAAAATTTTAAGCTCAATAAACTAGAATTACAAACACCACCAAGGGTATTAGACTTCTATAATCTCAAACCCCCCAAACTACTGTCTAAAGTATATAAGACACTGTCCAAAATAGACGATAGAATAGCAATCCCTATTGAAAAATGGGAGGTGGATCTATCAGTCAGCTTTGACCAGAACTTCTGGTCCCAAACTTGTTTAAAAACTTTTAAAATGATCAGACACTCCAATTTACAATTATTTGAGTACAAAATTCTACACAGAGTACACTATACAGGTCATCGGATGTTCAAGATGGGGTTTGTGTCATCTGACACCTGTACACACTGCACAAACAAAATTTCTGACAATTACATTCATGCACTGTGGTCCTGTCCACCTGTCCAGGAATTTTGGGGTAGAGAGTTGTCAAAGTGTCTGAAATGTCATATCCCAACTTCCCCCTCTCTTTGTTTACTGGGAAACCTGGACGATGTCCCGATTGAAACATCTTTGGTTCACGTGGTTCTGACTGCCATATGCATCGCTAAGAAAACTATCCTCTTGAATTGGAAAAATAGAGATACTCTCTGCATTAATCAGTATAGAAATATTTTGTTAGATCATATTACACTTGATACAGCCTCTGCTTCCACTTCAAATCAATCTCTATGGGCTCCTTTGATCGGTTCCATCACATAGCGATGACGGGGGACCATTGTTATTGTCCTGCGGGATGATGTGGGTGAGGGGTTGGAGGGTCTGACTTTAGAGTATCTGGACATTCCCTGGAGGTGGGTTCACTGGGGGTGTCTGGGACTGGGTGGCTGTTGCCCCCCTCTGGAGGTGCTTGGGTTGCCTCGGGGGGTGGACTACTGGCGGTTGTGAATGAGGCTCCTTGGAGGTCTTGGCGGTGGCTATGGGTCGCCGCTTGGCAGCTGCATTGCCCCATGGTGGGTCTGGGTGAGGGCCTGGGGGCTCGGGGTGTGGGGGTGGCCGGCCCCGTGTGGGGATCTGGGTGGGGCCTTGGTGGTCGGGTCCTGACATGTATGCTGCCGGGAAGAAGGCAGGAACATGCAGCAGTGCCTGGCCTGGGTTCAGGGGCCTCGGGTAGACCTTGGCTCCTCTGCTGTCCCATCACAGGGGAGGGGGAGGTCCAGGAGGAGGAGGACCCAACTTTACCTGGATGTCCTATGTCTTATATATTCTGGAAGTTGCGCAAAGGCAGGGATGGGCGTAGATATTCTGCTGGGCTGGGGCTGGGTTGGTGCCTTCGGACTCCGTGAGGCTCTGCAATGCTGCTGCTTTGGGCCCTTGCAAGATGGACTGGGGTCTCAATGCCCTGGGTGGCATTTTGACAACAGAGGTGTCTATTGGGGCCAGTGGGGTAGCTGGCTTCCTGGATGGCTAAGCCCAACCAACCATTCCTCCCCATCCCCAAATATTTTTCTCCTCTTGCTCCCTTACATCATCACACAAACATGCACATAGGACCTTGGGGGGTGGACAAGTCAGGGAGTGCGGGTATGGACCCATTTCTGCATTCCTGTGGCAACCTGCCCCCCAATTTTATTTGCACCTTAAACACTTCCACCAACGACATTCCACGCAAACACACACTAAGGGCCTTGGGAGTGAGCACATTCAACGGCAGTTGGCAGGGGGATTTCTCAGCCTCATCCCAAGTGCCGGTGCCCACTTCCAATTTTAAACTGCACTTAGACACCGAGGGATGTGGGTGCAAGTGGGGTGGTGTGGTGGCATCAGCTGGCATAGGCCAGACAATGCCTGCACTGCCCGCTCACCACAGCCATGGAATACACTTCATTAACACACAACACTATATTGGAGCAGGCAGAGGGAGACTAGGGGGTCTTAGCACACATCTGTTGTTGCTTGGCTTCCTGGGGCTGGAGGCTAGGAGGGAGATCTGGCTGTCTGGTTGGGGTCTGGGGTGGTGGGTTGCTGTGCTAAGCGTTGGGCGGGGGAGCCTGCTCATCAGCACCCCAGCAGAAATGGTCAAACTCTGGGAACCGGTAATGGTTGTACCCCATGTGCAGCAGTACTGGGACCAGAGTGAATAGGGTGTGTATGGGGAGCATGAGTGGGTGTCCGGCATGCATTTTTGTAAGTCTTAGGTTGTATGGGTATGTGTGAGCATGAGGGAGGGAGTGTATGACAGTGTTTGTGGATGACTGTAAATGTCAGGTGGGGCCTTTGACTCCTCCCTTCTCCTGGGACTTCTGTTGATGATATAGATCTTCGTCTCCCCTCCCCTGCCACACCTGGTGTAGAGTGTGGTGCCTTGGTCTGCCTGATTGTTCATGGCTCCCGGGTCAGGGGGTTTAAGACTTTTGGCGCCCGCTTGATTAATCCTGGTGGCTGCCTGGTGGGGTCTGGGTCCCTGGGCTCTGCTGGGTCCCCGGCGGGGGGTGGTCGCCCCTGGATTCTGGGTCGCTGGGTCCCGGGCTCGGCCGGCTAGGGGGTGGGAGGCTGCGGGCGGGCCTGTGGGCTTGCCGCTGATATCTCCCGGGACTCTGCCGGCTACTGGTTGTGGCTCCTCGGGGCGATCCTCTGCGCCTCTCGAGGGGGGCGGGGGCCTTTCTGGTTGCAGTCTCCTTGGGATTCCTGTATTCTGGGGCAGCGCCTGGATCTCCGGGACTTGGAGCTCCCTCCGTCTCCTACACATCTTTGGGGGGCAGATCTGTGGTCCCTCACACTCTCTATTGGACGCTTTTATAGAGAAACCTTACAGAAACAAGCGTGTGTACACACACACAGGTGCTCACATGGTGCTCTCATAAGGGCTTGGGCACGTTCAACACATGTCTTAAGGCTGTCGTTGTCACTAAATGCACTTATTATCATGTTGATTGTATATTTCTTCAAGTTGCGCAGTGATAGCTTGCTCTTATTGTATTGTTGTGTGTCCCATTTTTTATTTTTATTTTTTCTCTTCTTTCTCTTTCTGCAGGTCTAGAAGCAGACTCTTGTTCATTATTGTTTATTTTTGTGGACCCCCCCCCCCACCTTTTGTCTTTTCCTTTCTCTTTCACGTCTGACTCTGTGTCCAGTCGGAATTACAAAGCATTCAAAAACAATAACAATCAAGTTTTAAGTATCAGGCTTGACATTAAAAGCAGATGCTTTGATGCTCCACCTGAGAGTAAATCTGTAAGTCTTGTCACCAGCATTCAGACATCAATTCGGATGCTTCACAGCCAGACAGGACACGGAAAAAAAAGAGAGAGAGAACGAGTCAAGGGGAAGGACAGAAACAGAAAGCTGAACTGCTGGCGGCTGTGTCCTACTTTAACAGGCTGCTGCTGTTTAAATATTTCAGCTCTGTCTCCTAATTAATGAATGGAACTTGACTCCTGAGACAATTCTTCCTCTGGTGCTGCTGCAAAATCAAATCTGACCTGTCTGGGAGAAAACAAGAACCCAAAACACACAAAGAGGTTCTCCTTTTGACACAAACACGACAACATTTACAGATGGACTCAGCTGATCTGTTCCCGTGCGTTTATAGGAAGATGACACTGGAGGCAACAACTGAAAACCAAACCAGAATTCAAACCTCAGATTCAACAGTTCAGAAAAGTTAGAAATTCAAGAAATAAATGGGATGGAGGACACCCAAGGAAACTGCACAACAAGTGAGATATAATCAGAGATCAGGTGTGACAGGATCCAAACCAGAACCAACTCCAATATTCTAACAGGGATTAATGCTATCAGAACTCAAACCCAATTATTGTTTTTGTCAGGTGGAACTTCCTCAGCTGTTGCAGGAAGTGTCTCCTTTTCTGGGCTTTGGGTGTCAGGGGAGAGGATGTTGAGGTCCTGAGAGAGGGGGTACCCGGGTGGCGGAAGGACCAGAAGGATGTTGGAAGGAAGGATGATGAAAGGAGGATGAATGATGCAGCTTGATTCAGTACATTACTCCTTTTACCAGATACATTTCTGACCATGAAGCTGAATGTCCCCCTTCCCTCTAACTTGTTTGTCCTCCATCTGAAGCTCCTCCTCTGACCTTCTATTCCTTCAGACTTTTAGGTATAAAGAGACACTTTGATGTTTTCTCTGTTGTTTCACATCCAGGAACATAAACTCAGCTTAAGATCCTTTTCTACAAGTAGAACCTGATGTTTTGGACTGATACATATCTTCCAGACTTCTACCAGACCAACATGCAGACTCAAGTGTACAATCCAGAATCTGACCTGCTTTAGATGAAGATGTGGAAGCTCTTTTTTAAGGTAGCTCCTCCTGCAGTGAAGATCCTGTCTGTCACATGTCGGAGAAGCAGCTGCTGCTCTCTTAGGCTGCCGCAGCTGTTTGAAGTGGAGGTGGGAGTTGTGGAGTGAAAACAGTGACTCTAGGAGGAGGAGGCTTCTAAAACCAGACTGGTTCTGTCAAAATGACCCAGTTCAATTTTATCAGAGCAAGCATGTTGTAATCATATGTTATGTTTATATAATCCAACAGCTGAGCAGGAGTCAGAAAACACTTGAACACACAGAAACAACTAGAACATATGGATCTCAGTCAGAACCAAACATTTAGTTCGGTTCACTAACACAAAATAACTATATTTGGATCCAAACATGTTCAGGTAAAATAGAATCCAACAAAAATATGAAGTTTGCTGGGAAAACTGCATGTTTCCACCAGAGCCAGCGTCAGAGTAAAAGACATAATGTATAATTGATGTTTTATTTATAGTTGGAGTTACTTCCTACTGAAAAGCTTTAGATTGTTCTGAGTCTGGTGCTGAGCTTGGATCGAACCTGTGAAACAACAATTGACTGCAAGTAAAATAGAATTATTAAACAACAAATGATCATGAGAGTGATACTCTGGTTTTAAACATCCGTGGACTGCAACTGCTGGGTTCTGCAGAAGCAGCAGAGGGGTTCGTTCTCAATCGGGACACTAATCACCCCTCATATAAGACTGCTGCCGCTTAGCAACAAACTACTTTCTGATCCAAATTAAAAGCTGCTCCAGTTTCTTTTGTGGACACCCACAGCGCCATCAAGAGTCTGTTTGGAGGAGGAAACATGATTCTGGTACATTGTGGTTCCCACAGACCTTGTATGCTGAATGTCTATGGAGGTTCCAGCTGTTTCACAGCAGTGTCTTGATAGGAGAGACAATACAGGTGTGGTAAATAAACACTTCTGCAGCTGTACATAATGGTATTTCTGGTGATGGTATTGTACATAATGGTATTTCTGGTAATGGTATTGTACATAATGGTATTTCTGGTAATGGTATTGTACATTAAGGTATTTCTGGTAATGGTATTGTACATAATGGTATTTCTGCTAAATCTCACAAGAACTTCTAAAGCAAGACTGTGAAACTCAGGTTCACTGAAGGCTAAGATGAAACTCTTAGATGTTTGACCTGGATTGGTGATTACTTAAAAGAAAAAAACATGAAGGTGTTTGTTATTCTAATGCTTGATTTTGAATTATGAAACAAAACAGTTAGATGCACCATCTATTAAAATACTCCCAATACCTTATAAATACCCTCAAGACCCTATAAAACACTCAAAAACACATTTTGATGTCATCATGACATCATGTCATGTGTTATAAATCCTAAATGCTGTCGGAATGAATGATCTATAGAAGCGCTCCTTTCTGCAGCTGGAACCAGTTTGTCAATCCTGCGCCTGTCCCTATCCATGCATTCGCTCCCCCAACAAGCCACTACATAGAAAAGGGCAGATGCTACCATCTAATGATAAAAAGTCCTTAACAGAGTTCTGCATACTCGGAACGGACCTCAATCTCCTCAACAGGTGGAGTCGACTTTGGCCCTTCTTATGCAAAGCGTTTGTATTTATAGACAAGTCCAGTCCATTGTTAAGGTGAACAGTAAGGTACTTGGAAGAGTCCACTATCTCCATGTCTTTACTCTGGATGTTGACCATTGTTGTAGGGGGTGACTTCCTCCTGAAGTTTATGACCATCTCCTTCGTCTTGCTGGAATTGAACTGAAGAGCGTTGGTCTACCACCATCCAACAAAATCACTGATCCCCCCCCCCCCCCCCCCAATTTTCCTGATCATTCCCATCTGATACGATGGCCATATCATCAGAGAACCTTTGTAGGCAGGGGTGGACTGGCCAATCTGGCATTCTGGCCCTGTCCCGGTGGGCCGCTCAGCCAAGTGGGCGACTTGCCCAGCTTGGGCCTCCCCAAACCAAGCCCCCGTCTCACATGCAGTTATAGAGACAAGTCCGTGAGCAGCACACACAACACCCCATCCCTCCCCCACATTTGGCGTCATAGACGAGTTGCGAGCAGCAGCCTCCCCTGCCGAGGGCCGACGGTTCATAAAAACGCCAGGGCCAAATTTTGGTCCCAGTCCACCCGTTTGTAGGTGACACTGGTTTGAATTATGATGGAAGTCGGAAGTGTATAGGCTCAACAAGAAGGGTGAGCAAACTGTGCCCTGTGGTGTATGACATGATAGTTAAAATATAACTATAAATGAACGAAATAAATTATAATATAAAAGCCTATCAGGTTGGCTAGAAAAGCCAATAGTAATCCCACATGATCTCTTTTCAATAGTACACCGGTTGTTGCAACCGTAGGCTGCACAAAACCGGGCATAGTTGTTCACTCTATGAGAGTGAGGAGACCCATCCAATTTGGCGGCGACGGGTTTGCACCGACGTCACCTAATCACGTGGGTCCACCATGCTGGATGGCAAAAGCATGTAAACAGTAAGTGACACGAGTACTAAACAAAGGGGAAAGTAGAGCCTGAAATTGTTTTTGCGATCAAAACAAAAACAAAACTCCTCCAGCATTCCTTCAACTAGTTCATGCCCAGTTCAGTTATCAGAAGAAGTAGCACATCTAGCCGGGGCTCACTAACGTTAGCTTACGTTCTCTCTGCAGCTGTTCACCGATGTAAACATGTTGCTGACTTTGCCTAAATTTACCCCGCTGGATTTATAACATTATGTTATAAACAGCAATTCACTTTACACCAAAGCTGATTGTTAAAAAGTCCAGATCCCTTGTTGATGGTGGTGTTACCGGGTTCAGCTGCTGCTCTCACACCGGAATGAGAAGATCTCTGAATGGCGACGCTCATATAAATAAATAAATAACGTAATTTTAACACATGTAATCATACATCGGAGCTTTAATATTGTTAATAATTAGGGCTGCACGATATTAGGAAAACCTGTGATATTTGATAACAATGATTAATATTGCGATGACGATATTACTTGCAATAAATAAAAACTTAACTCAGGAACAAAAATAATCAAAAACAAAAAAATTTAAAAATCATAAAAATGAGAAAAGCAAAAGATGTGAGGAAAGGGAAAAATAAAATGAACAAGAAAAGGCAATCCGTGGATCCCGGGAAAAGCAGAATCAGCAAAAAGAGCAAACGAAGCTAACTCAGGTGTTTGCTAACCATCTAAATGAAGTGCCGTCCACCTTGGGGGAGGGGGTCTAACCTATGAGAACCCACCCGATTGGCCAAATGGGTGAAGAGCTCTATTTGATTTGTTAAAAAAACACCAATCTTCTGTTTGATGGACTGAATGCATTATGTGTAGCAAACATTTGAGCTGACCATTCATTGCGATATTTATCTGTTCTTTGCGATATGCATATTGTGCATGCTGATATCACGATAACGATATATTTGCGATACATTGTGCAACCCTATTAATAATTATCTCGCTTTACACTACAGTGGATGGCACGCATCATCTGTGGTGAAATACCTATCCATCAGGATTATCAATAACTAGTACAAGCACATCACATTTATCCCTGTCCCTGTCTTCCTCGTGAAATAAATGAACGTTAATTTTACCCGGTAAAAACATGTTTGCTGCAAATCTGAGGGGTGCTAGTCCACTTGATGCGGCAGTTCATCTCCGTCCTCAGTCTCCATCAAAGTTATTAAAAAACAAAACAAGTTGAGTTTACATCCTTGTCTGTTAGTGCAGCCAACAATGCAGCAAGCTAAAACCATTTTACTATCAAATCAACTAAATAAAAGCGATAAAAGGCTACAAACTGGCTTGTTTTGACTAGCTTCACTGGAGTTTCAACGGGTGTAAATGGTCTTTTTGCCATCCACCACCGCCATTTTGACTGTGTCACAGGTTCCGTCAAGCCCAGACAATTCCACAAAAGGAAAGAGAGGAGGAGCTGAGGGTGGGGCTGTAAGGCTGGGATCAACTGACGACACCCGGTCGAACTAGCTACAAGCTAACCTGAAGCTAACCCTGGCTAACCCAAAGCTAACGCGGAGGTGGGAGCTAAGCTAATGGAGGTAGCAACCTAGCTACAACCGGAGTTAACTGTGCACAACACCAGAGCTTCTGAGTCAGAGATACACCGGGCTGACCGCTGGGTAAAACCGGATGGAACACAGAGGTCTCCGAGAGCTCCACAAGCTGGCAGCCGCACAGCAGACAAGCGCCGCTGCAATCTGAGATGCGCAAAGCTGCTTCTGGGGAGAACCGGGTAGAAAGGTTTCCATCCCAGAGCTCCACAAGCCGGCAGCCCACGCATCAAACAGAAGCCACGATCAGACAGAGATGCGCCGAGTTGCAGGGAGACCCAGCCAAAAGCCCGGCGCATTAAACAGAAGCCGCGATCAGACAGAGATGCGCCGAGCTGCAGGGAGAAACAGCCGGCATTCTTTACAGCAAACAGAAGCCGCGATCAGACAGCGATGCGCCGAGCTGCAGGGAGACCCAGCCAGCAGCCCGGCGCATCAAACAGAAGCCGCGATCAGACTGAGATGCGCCGAGCTGCAGGGAGAAACAACCGGCATTCCGCGCAGCAAACAGAAGCAGCGAAGCCAGGGGAGAAACGGGTGGAAAACATCAGTCTCCCAAGAGCTCCACAAGCCAATAGTCGGAACCCAGCTCCACCAACATTTTATATTTCAACCCATTTTCTAAAATGCAGCATTATGTTAAATGCACTGGGTTTTACCCTATTAAATTTAAATTTCATGGTTAAACAGTACATGTTAAAATCTAAGCTCAGCTAGGTAGTGACCTAAAATACATAAATATAATTTTACTTACCGAAACAAATGAAGTGGAGACTCCTTGGACGCTCTATTAGTGCAATTAATGCCACAGCAAGTCATTTTGTCCAACAATTGCACAAAAAATATCCCAAAAAGAATACACAAACACAAAGACTCAGGCTGTGTCTCAATTCAGGGTCTGCATCCTACCTCGGCCGGATTCGTCGGCCGGTTACGTCACAGCGCCGCGACTCGGCCTGTCCCAATTCGAAGACTCCTTCAAATGCGGTCGACGAATGCGGCCTTCTTTTCGCCTGAATGAAGGATGGGTCGGGTGTATCCTTCAATAGGTAGCATTTCCCAAGATGCCTTGCGGGCCGGCCGGCAGAAAAACTTAAAAACAATGGCGGAAAGTGAAGCGGGAGCTGTCGGAGAGGATTGCGCATATAAATGTAAGTATAAACTTGAAAACTGTCAGTTTAAGGACTTTTTGTGATACATGAACGTTATTTTAGTTAGAAATGTTACAGTAAAAGTGCTTGTATTGCGGTCTCGGCTCGTATGTTCGGCCGCGCTCGGTGTCGTACTTCTCCCACTACGTTTCCCCCTGTACAGTCTATGGTTTCCCCCTGATTTTAATAGAAGTTTGTATTTTAGGACCAAAAGAGAAAACCAGGGAATTTATTAAGCTTAGGGCGGAGATGGACCACATGATCACCGGAGCAAAGTATTCGGCGGCTGTGGCATGGAGGTACAATAACATCTCATATTTTAAAAACTCGTTTGAGTATATTTTTTCTGCGAAAACATGAAAAGAATAACCCGTTGTCCTCTTTTCTCTTCCTGTTTCTTTTCTTACATGTTTGTTAAGACTATTCTGGAGAAAATGGGCATCCAGGGGAAGGTGCCAGCGATGAGCTTCTGGAGCTGATCTGGGAGGACATGAGGCTGCAGAGCAGCAGAGAGCACAGGAGAGAAGGAAGAACTTTGACAGCTTTTTACTTTGCTAGAAAAAAATGGTTAATGAAGATTAAACATGTACATGTAAAAGAAATATCTAAATAAAATCAGTTCTGCATTAAACTCTTGAATTTTATTTTTGTTTACAAATGAGAATTGTTTACTAGAGGGTATCCGCTGGGTCTTGAAAAGTTTTAAAAGGTGATAAATCGGTTTTGGTCAAATTAAGACCCTTAGAAAGTATTAAAAACTATTATCACATCTTTGCTCAGGCTCAGCTAGTCTAAAGTATTTTCTCTGAATTAGCTCTCCAACAGTCAAGGAAATGATTAACCCCCAGAGACCCACGGTTGTAGTATCACAACATCAGATTTAAGTCTACAAAAATAAACCTTCCCCATTTTTTTTCTTTTTAAAACCACATTTACATTGCTAATAGGTCCTATTCAGTTCTGCAACACTATTGGCTGTTAAAATGTGTAAATAGGCCCGTTTATCTGGCCTCCTAGAACAACATGTGAAAGGTTAAAAATATTTTGCAGTTGTTTTCTAAATTTGGGTTTCTGGGGGTTAAAAAGCTAAATAAAACGTCGAGCTCCATCGTTTAAGGTTCCTTCTGCCCAGCGGTTCCACGGTTGCTAGGCGACGGAACGTTCGCCGAGGGAGTTCATGAAGGCTAGGCCTGTCCAAATTCACAGCCGTTAACATCCGGTCTACCCGGCCGACGGAGGACGCAGCCCACGTCGGCCGGGTGGGCTGGGTCCTTCGAAGGATGCAGACCCTGAATTGAGACACAGCCTCAAAATGCCGGAGCAGTTTCCAAGCCAGACTCTACTCTACTGAGGCCTTTCCACGGACCTAGCTCTGTGGTCACGTGGGTCTGAGGCGGCGGTCACGTGTATCGGATGCTCATTAATTATACAGAATTTTAGGCTTTTAATACACTTAAACAGAAGAGTGAGAAAAAAATTCACCCCCCTCAAAGTTGTCATGAGTGTAAACTAGATAATTTAAACAAAAAACATGTTTTGGAACCAGGCTGTAAAACATGTTTATTTCTGCTGTGAAATTGGTATTTTTAACATGGGAGTCAATGAGGATTTGCTCGCTTCTGACAGCCCCCAGCGGATGAGGGTGGAACTGCAAATTTTGGTACTTCCGAGTTTGACTCAATTTTAGCAATAATACCTAGCCTTACTCAATTTTAGAGCTCCATTGTGGGAGCCATTCATGATCATCCTCAAACAACTCTGCATGGCATACCTGTTAAAGATCAAGTCAAGTATTTAGGGATTACAATCTCAAAAAACTTAGAAACAAATGTAAAATGTAATTTTGAGAGCTTAATTAAAAAGAGTAAAAGTATTTTAAACATATGGCTACAAAGAGATCTCTCAATTTTTGGTAGATTACTTCTATCCAAGATGGATGGATTGTCAAGAATTATCTATCCGGCTTATTCTCTAAGAATTCCTCAAAATATTATTAAAGAAATTAACCAAAACAATTTTAACTTCATATGGAAAAACAGACATCATTATATAAGAAGGAATGACTTCATCAAATCAATAGAGGAAGGGAGTCTCAATGCAATCGATTTCGATATAATGAATGGTGCACTTAAGTTAAAATGGCTACAAAATTTTATAAATAATATAAATATGTTGTGGTTTAATCTTCCTGCTAAAATTTTCTCCAGTGTAGGCAGAATCCAATTGCTTCTTCAATGTGACTTTGAATTATCCAAACTCCCTATTAAGCTATCCAAATTTCACGAGCAAGTTCTACAATATTGGAAATTAATGTATAAACATAACTTCACACCGCACAACACGCCAATATGGAACAACCGTTATATCCTGATTAAAAGGAAATCTTATTTTTTTAATGATTGGCATCTCCATGGAGTATGGTCCATTTTGCATTTGATGGACCAGAATGGAGAATTTCTTAATTTTACGGTTTTCATTCAAAAATTTAACCTAACTTGTTCTTCTAAGCAATATGCCGAGGTAATCAAGGCAATCCCACCAGCTATATATGCTAATTTGAAAGGCACTTTGTTATACTCTCACCTTATTCCAAAAATGCCTCCTTTACCAATTAAGAACTGTTCTTTTGTGGACAGGAACTGCAACAATAAAATCCTTAGATGTTGGCTCACTGACGCCCTCTTTCCGTTACCTCTTAGAAGACGGTAATTAGTACGTCAATTTAGTAATTCTGATGTTAAAAACATTAGATGCAACTATCTCAAATTCCCAATCCCTCCTAATGCCAAGGAAGTTTATTTTAAAACTATAAACAGTATTTATCCTTGCAAAGATTTCTTGCTGTCTAAATTTAATATTGGAGAGAACGATTGTGCCTTTTGCACTTCTAATATAGAAACTGAGATACATTTATTTTTCACATGCATCTTTACCAAAATTTTCTGGGATAGTTTTCACTCGTGGTTAACGCATAATAATTTCATTATACGCTCCTTATCTTCGACAGGCGGATTGGTTCGGCATCTGCAGTGATGCGGACGCTGAGCCGATCTGTCGTGGGGAAGAGGGAGCTGAGCCAGAAAGCCAGGCTCTCGATTTACCGGTCGATCTACGTCCCAATCCTCACCTATGGTCATGAGCTTTGGGTAATGACCGAAAGAACGAGATCGCGGATACAAGCGGCCGAAATGAGTTTCCTCCGTAGGGTGGCCGGGCTCAGCCTTAGAGATAGGGTGAGGAGCTCGGACATTCGGGAGGGACTCGGAGTAGAACCGCTGCTCCTCCGGATCGAAAGGAGCCAGTTGAGGTGGTTTGGGCATCTGGTCAGGATGCCTCCTGGACGCCTCCCCGGGGAGGTGTTTCGGGCATGTCCTGCCGGCAGAAGGCCCCCGGGTCGACCCAGGACACGTTGGAGAGGTTACATCTCCAATCTGGTCCGGGAACGCCTTGGGGTCCTGCCGGAGGAGCTGGTGGACAAGGCCGGGGAGAGGACGGCCTGGAGCTCCCTAATTGGGATGCTGCCCCCGCGACCCGGACCCGGATAAGCGGAGGAAGACGACGACGGCTCCTTATCTTTTTCTGACATCAAGTATGTTATTAGTTTGGAAAATAAAATGCAGCAATTCACTGTCAATAATTTGATTATTTTCGCCAAATTCTTTATACACAAATGTAAATTTGGCAATATCAAACCGATCTTTATTGTTTTTTTGAAAGAACTTGCATCCTTCATGGATTCTCTTAAATTATGTAGTTCCAAGAAAGCCATTTGGCTCTATAACAATTTGGTGAATGTTTCCTTTACCCCTAATAATGTTGTTTGATGTAATATATGTATATATTTATTTGGTTATGACTTCTGCAGGTTGATATTGAGCTAGGTTAATATTATTGTTTCTGTTTGTACACCTGCTTTTTTTTGTCATGCTCAGAATTCATCTGTAAATATTGATTCTTATGTAAGCCTGTAAGCTTCATTGGTTAAATAAAACTTGTTAAAAAAAAAAAAACAAAGAGCTCCATTGTGGGGGCTTGGTTTTAGCATAAAGCGATTCCAGTAACGGTAGGGGCCGGTAGTGAGACAACAACGTGACGTCTGCAGCACTCATCCAATCAGCACCGTGGGCGCCGTTGTAGTCCCAGCCCACATAGCATATCGCTCTCATGAGTGACAGGCGGGTTGCGGTTCTGTTTGCTCGGTTCTTCGGGAACAGGTAAAGTTATTGCGTTTTCTTCCCGCCGTAGACGGCTTGCTTGGGGGCATGAAAGCGGAACTTGCTGTGCCTCATCGTGTCGCTGTTTGGTCTGTTGAATCTTGTCGGAGCTAGCTGTGGTGTTAGCTGCAGCGGCTAACCCCGCGCATATTTTCCGCTGCTTAAACTTAACGTTTACATTGCCCGGTAAACCGATGGCTTGACTGAATGACTTCCGCTAACTAACCAATTGGCGCAGCCTTGACGCGGAAGTGAGGTAGTATTTTGAGTTTATTGGTCAGTTTTTCGGCGCGGCTAACTAATCGGCTAAGTTGTTTGAAAGCTATAGTTTCCGCGCGCTTGTCCGCGTGCACATGAAATAAATAAAAAAGATTAAAGTAGTCAGCTGCATGTTACCGTTTCCGCTAATATCAACATCAACTCATGAGGTTAAGTAAGTGTGTGTGTGCGCGCGCGTGTGTATAAGAGGCACCGGACTCCATCCGTCCTTCTTGTTTTTAGAATACAAAGCGTGGTTTTGGTGATCCATTGGTTAACTGTGATCCGTTATCAGACTAGTGACTTATCAGAAGCTTGAACACACTTCGGCACCGGAGCTACCGGACAGAACACTCACTCTGGATCCACAGACCGGATCATGTCTTCATGACTGTTTGTAATCAAATTCATGCTCCTGGGCAACATGAGCTGAAACCTTTACTGAATTAAACCAATTACCATACCAAATTTATTTATAAAAGCACAATAAACAGCGTGAGAGCTGACCACAGCGATGTACACCACAAAACCACACAAAGACCAATAAAACTAAATTAAACAAATACATGTAAAACACATGAACTACACACCACAAAAGTTTGACTTCAGTCTGCTAGTGAAGTAAAGGTCTGACTGCATGTGGTCTAAAGAACAGGAGAAGCTTTTCATGTTGTCTTTTCTTAGTGGGGCGGGCAGGTTTAGTTTATGTGGTGACGTATTTGGGCTCAGACCTTTACTAAAACCAGGGTTTCTTAGACTTTTAACTCAGCTTTGTGGAACAGACCTGTGGATGCGACAGGTGTGTCAGAGTAACTCTGCAAGTGGAGGAGCAGTTGAAAGCTGAGCTTTGCTCTTATTTAGTTAGCTGTAAGCATAGCATCATAAACCTGGTGTGTTCTTTCAGGATCAATTAAACGGGGACTCAAAGCAGCTGTGCAGACATGAGCGACGCGGCGGAGGAAGCGATGGACAGCTCCGTGGGATCTGAGGAGGACGTTGAGGATCAGCAGGAGACAGTGCTGGAGGATGAGACGAGTCCAAACAAAAATAGCTCCAAGAAGTCTGGTGAGGAGAGTTGTCTGATTGCACTGTCACTCGTGTTGGGTTGTTCCTTTCTGGGTTCTGTAAAGGTTTATTTGTCTGGAACAGCTTCAGCATGCTGACATGTTCTTTCCGTTACAGCTGTGGGTGAAATCATCGAAGGGAAGCGAGTGAAGAAGACTGTGGAGAGACTGGATCTCCAGGCGCCAAAAACCAAAGAGAAGTTGAAGATCGGAGATGGTGTGCAACAAAAGAGGTTTAGATGTGTATGAATACAAACCAACAGCTGGTTAACATCTGGTGTTTGCAGGCAGTGGAGATAAACTAGGAGACATCCCTCGAACCAATCATCAGATCACCAGGATGAAGCTGGTGGATCTGAAACAGCTGCACATGCTCCTGTTTGACAGACCGGGAAAGGTACAAACAGCTGAACCGAACCCAGAAAACTGACCTGAGCACAGCTCCAAAATCACCTGTTCATCTCCAACCAGAAAAGTCCCCATTCTGATTGATCAAGTACCCAATGACCACTTTTCAGTAGTTATTTACAGGCAGGTGTCAGCTGCAGGTGGGAGTTATTCATGTGTTCATGTTCAGTAATCCCACAGAAAAATATGTGAAGTAACAAAGGGGAAAAGCACCAGCTTCAGTCTTGAGTTCTTCATAGAAACACCCCAGAGTCAAACGTGAAACTGCTTTTTGTCTCTCAGATGGCCACACTCAAGAAGAACCTGCGGCTGTTCAACGGCTTCCCTTTTGACGTCGACAGCGAGCAATACAACAAGAAACGAGAAAAGCTTCTCAAGTAAGTTCCTGTTAGCTGCCTGACCCGACTGAAGGATAGGACCTACTGGTGATGGCCAGGTGAAGCTGCATGAAGCTTCCATCCCAGTGGTCCAGAAAGAGGCTGGAGATCACGCGTGTGTTTGGTGTGAAGCTGAGCAGATACATGAATGTTTGTAAAGCCAGATGTTTGTTTGGAGTTTTAATTATAAAAAAAGAGCAAGCAGTCTGGCACACACACACACACACACACACACGGAATAAGCAGCACTTTGCTGCTCTTTTTACATTCAGTCTCGCTCAGACCGATGATGCGGGTCCTGGGTTGGGACCATGGCCTGGCCTGCGAGGCTTTAGACACCACCACACATCAGCACAGGCCTGGACACAGGACTCGTCCCTAGCTCCCAGATGTGCAGATATAATTTATGGTTTGTGTTTGAGGGTTCAGTCAAGATCCTTCCATAAACATCCCGCGTATCGTTTCAGAAACTCCAGCTTCACCAACACCAAGCTGAAGGTTGTCTGCACTGTTCTGGATCTGGAAAAGAAAGGAACCCACTCTGATCTGATTGACCGGATTCTGACCTTCCTCATTTCCCCAAAGAACAGCGGGAAGGTGAGTCAACATGTTCTCACAGAGGAATGACTCAAACCATTTTCACGTTTGGTTCCTCACACATTGACCATAGTGGTTTGATGTTTGTAGAAGAGTGAGTTCTGGTGGAGGTCTCCCCTCACACAGCTGTTCTGTTTTTTTTTTCTGCAGCCTGTTCCTGTGAAGAAGAAGAGGAAATCAAAGAAGAAGTTAACTGGCGATGACTCAAAGGTTAAAACCAAGAAGAGTAAATCTAAAGCCAGGAGCTCCTCATCTAGTCCCAAAAAGTCCAAGGCAGGAAGTAAATCTAAAGCCATTGTCATGGACTCCAGTAGCGATGACGATGATGAAGAGGAAGATGAGAAAGCAGGAGCTTCAGCAGAGGCAGAGGGATCAGACGGTGAGGAAAAGCCATCCGAGAGGGAGGAGGAGCGCTCTGATGGGTCAGATGAGTCTTCTGAAGAAGAGGAGGAGAGTAAAGAGGTGAGGAGTTGAGCTGAAGGAGAAAGCTGTTTCTCAGGTTTATCTCTAAACTGTTTTCTATATAAACTTATGGTTTTGTGCCCAAGGGCACTTCAGCAGCTACAGGGAAGCAAGGTTTGAACCCCCAACCCTTTAAATTCTGGTGATGTTTTATTATTGTTTCTACAGCAAAGCTGAATCAGCTCAGCTTAGAAATGTCCCATCTGGGACACCGTACTCCTATCTGTCCACAGACCGCTATTTCAGTGTTAGTTCAGCAGCTAGAAACACTGCGACCCGGTTTTGGTTCTGCTCACCCAACATCTGAACCTGTTTCAGTCCTCCGAGCCCAAGTCAGACAGAGGGCAGAAGAAGAAGAAGGCTCCAGCAAAGCGGCAGCAGACACCAGCAAAGAAGACCGGTCCTCGTAAAAAGAGAGCCAAGATGGGAACTTCAGAGGAGTCCGACAGCAGTGAAGCTGAGAAGGTAGGAGACACTTGAAGGTCCCTGTTGTCTAAGGTAAGGCTGGACGATAGAGAAAAAAACCATAGCGATATATTTTATGTGCAGCCCTAGCCATTTTATGTCATCGCTTTATAATAAAACTAGTTTGTTGTGTTACCAGACCTGGGTTTTATTGATCCTAATCTAGCAAACGACTGCAGTTTGTTGTCATAATATAACCTTACTGGTGAACTATTGTAACCAACTTCCTCCACCTGTCCTTGGTTTGAGACAGAAGGATAGCTGATAATGAAGAAAGCAAACGTTTTATTGACACATTCGTTTTTTATCGCACCAGACATCTATGGATGGATATATATCCTTATTGACTTATGGGCCATTCCCATCTGTACCGGGTCGGCCCGGGCCGGGTAGCCCCAGTCGGCCCCAGCCTGGCCCGGTTGATTCCACACATCTTTGTCTTAAGCCCATGTGGGCTGATTCTACCCACCAATCAGAGGCTTGCTCTAATGGAAGGTGTGAATGGGCTGATTCTACCCACCAATCAGAGGCTTGCTCTAATGGAAGGTGTGAATGGGCTGATTCTACCCACCAATCAGAGGCTTGCTCTAATGGAAGGTGTGAATGGGCTGATTCTACCCACCAATCAGAGGCTTGCTCTAATGGAAGGTGTGAATTTGCTGTCAGCAGTGGGTGTGTTGGCCCTGGTCGGCCTGAAGCAGTACCCCTCGGGAAGAGGGCCGAGAATGAGCCTTGGTTGGCCCGGGAAAATTCCAGGCCACCCAGATATGTAAACAACCTACGCTACCCGGCCCGGGCCGACCCGGTACAGATGGGAATGGGGCTTTATTGTCCAGTCCTTGTTTGAAGTCCAGCTGCTGATCTGCTGCTTTTACAGCCAAAGAAGAAGAAACTTGCTGCCAAAACCAAGAAGGCTGACAGCAGCAGCAACAGCAAGGCTAATGCAGGTGAGCTCACCTGACCGCTGTAGCTGCCACGCCCACTTGCTCCAGACATGCTCAGTGGGTCACAGATGCAACACACACACACACACACACACACACACACACACACACACACACACACACACACACACACACACACACACACACACACACACACCTCTTTCCTTTTGAATCAGTTTCCAATGTTTTTCTGACCGGGTTTTGTTGTTCTTGTGGTCTCTGCAGCAGAGGACAGCTCAGATGAGAACGAGCCGCTCATCCGAATGATAAAGAGATCTCCGAGTGACGAGCAGCTGAACGACACAGTCCGGAGTCTCTTGAAAAATGCCAACCTGGAGGAGATGACCATGAAGCAGATCTGTCAGAGGGTGAGAAGTCCACACCTGTCTCCTCACACATCCGAGTCTGAGATGTTGCCTGAACTTTCTCCCGTGTTCCAGGTGTTCGACACATATCCAGAACACGACCTGAGCACCAGGAAGGACTTCATCAAACAGACAGTCAAATCTGTGAGTGTCAAGCCAACCAGAGCCTTTATTATGTTTCCTCTGGATGTTTTTAACCTAAAACCAAACTTGGAAATAATTCTGAAGGTTCATAAGTGCAGAATTTTTCAGATTTATTTTTACAAGCCAGTCAGTCACCTTTTTCTGGGTTGTGTGGGTGGAGGTGGCAGTGCTTTATAAGCCTGGCGGGCCACCAGGCTTTGCTTGGTCACCCACCAGGCTAAGCGTCATCGTTTCCCAGGTGTGAGTGAATGAATCATGCTGACTCTGAAACCAGCTCAGTGGCCTAGTGGTGCGAGTGTCTGCCCTGAGAATGGAAGATTGTGGGTTCAACTCCATAGTCAGGTCATATGGGCCCCACAGCCTCCCCCCTGCTTGACACCAAATTACACTCATCGGTGTGAAATCTAACTAAACTTTAACCCTGGGTGGTGGGTGGGGTCTGGACTCCTAATCAGCTGATCTTCAACCACGTGACAGATGTAAACGTTCAGAAATTCACTGAATAAAGTCAGAGTCTGGCTATTTACCGTCATCTTGTCTCTGGGGTTTGGGCTGTTTCCTGTTGTAACACACCTGGTCGAAATGAGGAAGTGAACAACATGGTGTGTCAGCTATGAAGAAAAAACCAGGCTAAGGTGCGGGAGTTGGTGACCAGTGTTGGGAAAGTTACTTTAAAAAAGTAACTAGTTATAGTTACTAATTACTTTGTCAAAAAAGTAACTCAGTTACTAGCTGACTTACGAGATTATAAAAGTAACTAATTACCAAGAAAAATAACTACTTAGTTACTTTTGTCATTAAAGAATGCAAGAAAAATGGGTTAATTGAACTTACTTCATTTACTATAAATTACTACAATAGTGAAATATAAATGACTAATGACTGGAAAATAATAATGTATGTCAAAATGTTTTTTATAAACCTGAATAATTTAAATAAGCACTTAACAGGAGGAACTACTAACAAGAACATTACACTAATCTAGACTATTAAAAGGTCACTGTGTGATATTTAACAAGACCCCAATCAGCTAAAATTTAAAAATGCAAATAGAAACACCTGTAAAGCTTCCCGAGCCTTTAAATGGTCTCTCAGTCTAAATTACAGAAATGAATGTAATTTTGCACAGTATTTTAATTTTTCCAGCTTCACATAATTGTGTGTTATTAGTAGCATTTCTGTTGCTGGTAATCTAGTAATGGTTAAACAAATAAATAAAATCCTTTAAAAAGACACTAGAAGAGGCACAAACCTGATGAAGGACTTACATTTACTAACTTGGGTCAGACCCAACCACAGAAGAGCTGAAGCTGGGTGGTAAACACACACAGGTAGTTCTAATAACACCTGAGCTCCATGACGTTTGAGACAGATGCATCAGTGTTGCAGCGGGGCTAAAGAGATGATCAGGAACAGGTTACAGCTGGATGATCTAGGAAGGTAGAAGATCAGGACGTCTGAGCGGTGAACAGGTGAGCGGACCTTTGGGACGTCCCGCTGTCACGCTAAGAAGGGCACGGCTGCAGATCCACACCTGCAGCTGTAGACTATTCATCACGTCTTCCTCGTTCTTCACGGCCGTGATGTGCTTGGACGAAAACATCTGCCTCTCTAGCTCCTGATCAGCTGATGACTGTTTCAGCACTCCGCGCTGTTTAGCGTACGCATTTCCTTATCAGTAACAGAAACGACGTTTTGATAAGACGGTAATTAATTAGTTTGCTCGTTACTGAAAGAAATACTTTTTGTAGTAATGCGGTTATTTTAAACGGCGTTATTCCCATCACTGCTCTGTTGGGTCTACAGCAGGCAGCGACTGAGACGGTGAGAACACTGAGGGTCACCGCCCACCCGGCCAATCATCATCGTGTTTGTAAGTGCGTTACCGACACCTCTCTCCCTGGCTGCAGCTGAAGTGTGGCGGTCAGAAAGCCTCACACTGATGCTCAACATTCAACAAGCACATAGTAACGCACAACCTTCCGTCCCCAGTAACGGTAACGGCGTTGCAACAGTGGGAAAAGTAATTACGTAGATTATTCCGTTACCTAAAAAAGAACGCCGTTATTTTAAACGGCGTTATTCCCATCACTGTTGGTGACCCCTGCCTTAGCAGCTGATGTGGACTTTAACCCATCTGGTTCTCATCTTCACACATTCTAGGGGTGTTGGTGTGCTCGATGGCAAACTAGTTGACCTAAACTTTGATGTTTCTCCACAGCTCATCACATGAAGATCCTGCTGAGGACCTCCAAGATGTTCCGAGTATTCCTGTTTTTCCTGTGTGACGTCATTGTTTTCATACAAAGCTGTTTTATACCTGAATGTTTTTAGGGTGTGTTTGTTCTTTCTGAAGGAGGGGAACTAATTATTTCATTTTAAAACTACAACAAAAGTTAAAGGTGAGCAGCAGGAAAAGGTTTAATCATTTTATCTTTTTAAACTGGTTGTCAGAACATTTATTTGCTTTCATCACATAGTTACTGGAAAAACAAACGATTGTTTCTGAATAGACATTTTCATTTTGATCATTTGCATGTTTTGTTTTTACATTCTGATTAAAAAGAACTTTTTCTAACAAACCTGTTTTAGTGAAGTTTAATCTTCAGAATATTTGCTGCTGGACCACCAGCTAACAGTCTGGAGCCTGTTTCATAATGAAACATTAATATATAAACTACAGGAGATACCACGTCAAGTATCAGCCCGATACTACTCATCGCTAGTACAGTTGTGATGTTTGCCAATAGCCACAGCAAAATCAGCTGATTAAAGCTCCACATAAATGACCGCTTCAGAACAACAAAAGAATAAAGACCACACAGGTTGGGTTCGAGTACGTAGAGCTGTTCTAATCAGCACACTGGAACAGTAAGTCGTTTATTGGATATGTGAGACATGTTCCCTTACCTAAAGTGCGTTTATCATTTATTTCCTTAGATTTTTCCACATCAGAAGTTTGCGAGGTTTGATTTAGTTTTACCTCTAGTCCAGATCAGATTCACTAAAGCTTTCATTCCAGTGGGTGGAAGGTATACTGTCCTGTATGTAGCTATTGCCGATGATGGGGAGGAATGTTCTGAACCAAACCAAACCTGACTTTGTGACATCTTTTCATGTTGATGTACTAATAATGATACAAACAACACCGGCATTTATTTAGCTTGTCACATGCAGTTGTGATTTTCTGTTCCACAATCAGACGGTTGTGACAACAATTAGTCTCCTCTAGGCGTACAGCTCTGTTCTTTGGATCTAAAATTGTGGCGGACCCGTGAATGGCATGGTCCAGGTTGGTTGCATGGCGCACTTTTGCAACAGAAAAGACTCGACTGGTGCCGAACCCCTCAGTGGAACTAAAGCTTAAAACTCCTAGGGTTTGGCTTCCTGAGAGAGGAATATTTATGGTGCTGGTCTACTTGTAGGAAACTTTTCCTGTAGGACCCTTGAAAGTAGTTGAATCACATTTTTTATAGAGAAAAAACCAGCAGACGTATGCTGACCTCTGACTCCGACAGAAAGACACTCAGCTCTGGTCCATCCTGACTCAGCAGATGGACCAGAGTCAGTGCTTTCGTTGAGTCCTACTTTCTAACTCAAAGAGCAGTATGGTCCAGATCCCTGGTGTTTTACCTGCAGGAGTATGAGTTGAGGCTCTGGGTTAAAAGTCACGTTTTCTGCTAGAATATGTTCCACACCATTCCTGCTTCAGTTGTCTCCAGCTTTGTAATCCAAAGACTGATAAGCGTGGGAGTTCTGGGTTTACGAAGAACCCTAGAACTTTTCTCTTGTGGAAACTTCTGGCAGATCTGATGCAGGACTAAAAGACTTGTCAAGCCCTCCACCCTCTCTTGTTGTTTTCCATCTGTTCTACTTCCTCATTGGCTGCTGCTCTGTCCCAGCAGCCAATAGGTGGTCATCCTTCCTTTGCCTTTGACATCGATGGTTCCTCTCAGCTCCAGGTGAAAACAGTTAAACTCCATCAGGATGTCTCGGGTTGCTGCAGACACATGGATCTTCAGTGCTGCAAGAACAAAAAAAATCTGTTACATTGCCAGCCATCAAAGTCAACACAAACATCGGCTGAAAGCAAGCCATTCATGCAACCATTAAACTTCGATCTTTTACTACTTTATAAAATGGAACGTGTGTTTCGTCAACTGTTCCTTTTGCATTCACTACCTTGTTCTGTTTCCTGTGCGGTTTTTGCATGATCTACTTAGGGGACTGTAGATAAAGTAATCTAGTAATCTAGTAATCCTGCCATAATCTGGCATACTTATGTTTATTGATGTTAGAATTAATAGAACTCCCACTGTCCTTATCAAATAAATGAATGAATAAACTCGACCTTACCTGACCTTTTCCAAGCTAACTTAACCTTAATCGACCTCCAGCATCACAGTTATCCATGCTTGTGATGGAAGACCTTTTCTCAGACATCTCAGTGTTTTAATGACTGCAGTAATTAAATTCTACTATCATAAAATGCTAATTGGTAGGACTGTTCTTAAAAGGAAGAACCAGCAGTTGGAGCCTGGATCACAAGTGAACCGGTCCATGAAGAACCTGTGCTGTAAGATCTTGTTTCTGACTTTGTGTTCAGCCCCATGGGCATCTGATGAGGTCGTGAAAGGGACTTTATAAATAAAGTTAAGCAAGGTTTAGAATCCTTAGGGAGATCTGCAGCTGCAGAGCAGCAGAGGTGTGGTTAGGAGTGGGATGAAACACTACCCAAGGTACCCAGGTAAGACTCCAATGACCAGAGAGACAGGACCCCAAAGACTCCTCAGGAGCATCTGGAGTTCTGAGCTCAAACCTTTAGGCTGTGAGCAGTCACCTTCTCCACTGGACTCCATACGGGATGACGTGTTGACAGTGTCACCAAAGAGACAGTACCGGGGCATCTTCAGACCCACAACACCTGCACACACCGGACCTGCGCGCACACACGAAAATAAATAAACACGTAATATAAACATGTTAATGTGCATGGATATGTATGGTTGTGGTTTTTATTTGTATATTTGTGTGCGTTGAGTGTGTGTGTGTTTCTTGACCAGTGTGTATTCCAATCCTAAGCTCCAGTTGCTGCTGTGGTCGGTGGCGGATCCTGAAGGTCCGGACAGCGTTCTGCAAGGTGAGTGCCATGCTGCCAATCTCTCTGCCATGTTGCTTCCCATTTCTCACTGGCAGTCCTGACACCACCATGTAGGCATCCCCAATGGTCTCCACCTGAGGGTGCCAAAGGACAATTACACCTGGTTGATATTTGCTGCTTAGACGGCAACACCACAGAGATGGTGCGAACCAACACAAACACAAAGACATGTGGAGCCCAACACAACCACATCAGCCAACTGGCAGCCATCTTTTGACTTTTGTCCTTGTGGCAACCCCAGAACCTGCTGGTGGACATAGGCGGTTGGGGATGCTGTCAAGCTGAAAAAAAAAGTCCTATTGAGCCTTTTTGGCCTGTGGGACACCAGAGGAAGCTGATGGGTCCACATCCAAGTGGAATGCAGCTTGGGTTGTCACACAGGCAAAAACCTGGTGTGGAAGGAGTTTGGTGAGACCATGCAGCAAGACTTCCGTAGGACTTCAAGGAGATTCTGGTCCACCATCTGGCATCTCAGGAGGGGAAATCAGTGTGGTACCAACAGTGCTTATAGTGGGGATGGTGTGCTGCTGACCTCTACTCACGACATGTGGATTGGTGGGCGGAGTCCTTTGAAGACCTCCTTAATTCCAACGGCATGTCTTCCAGTGAGGAAGCAGAGTCTGGAGACTTTGAGTTGAGCTGTTCATTCTCTGGGGTGGAGGTCAGATTGAGATCTGCCCAAAGTTTTTTGAGGCTCTGGATGTTGTGGGGCTGTGCTGGCTGATGCAGCTCTGCAGTATCACGTGGACATTGGGGCAGTTCCACTGGATTGGCAGACTGGGGTGGTGGTCCCCCTATTTAAAAAGGGGGACCACAGTGTGTGTTCCAACTACAGGGGATCACACTGCTGAGCCTCCCTGGTGAGGTCTATTCGGGGCTTCTGGAGAGGAGGGTCCGTCGGATTTGTCAAACCTCGGATTCAAGGGGTGCAATGTGGTTTTCGTCCTGGCCGTGGAGCAATGGACCAGCTCTATACCCTTAGGAGGTCCTGGAGGGTGTGTGGGAGTTCTACATGTGGATTTGGAGAAGGCATTTGACCACATCTCTCGGGGGCACCGTGGGGGGTTCTTCAGGAGTATGGGGTACCAAGCCCTCTGATACTGGCTGTTAGGTCCCTGTATGACTAGTGTCAGAGCTTGGTCTGCATTGCCGGCAGGAAATCGGGCTTGTTTCTTCTTCTTCACTACTAACCTAAACTCATGGTAGTTGAGTACACAGACACCATGAGATTTGGGGATCCCGGATGACATCAGGAAGTAGCCAGAAAATAATGCCTCATGTCTAGCTCAAAATGACGTTTCAACATTTTTTTTTGACATTTTGACTTTACGGGCTTGTTTTATTTTCCCTCCAACTTGGTGCCAATTCCATTTCTGTAACCCTTTCTTTGGATATTACTGTTACCTAGGAACCATTCAAGGATCAAACATTTTAGACTTTTTAGTAAAGAATTAATCATCACAGATATTTGTGTTCAAATAAATCAAACAGCAAAGATAAACGACAAACAGATCTCTTGATATTCTGGATGATTCTCAGTGTCTTATCGACCTTGAGCTTTTAGAAGTTATAACATTTTACCTTGTAAACATCAAAGTTATCGATAATGGCATCGAAGCAGGTGTACAGGTCATTGAGGAGAGTGACCACCTGCAGAAACAAGAGGGAACAGCGTTCAGCTCGTCATGATCTGTTGTTCAAAGTTAAACATTTTCAAGATAAAAACCCAGAGTATGATAAAATCCTATATGCATACATATGGTTTACTACAGCTGCCATCTTGGGTCTTGGTACCACTCTCCCTAAAGCCCATCAGTCTGTTGTTGAAAACGTTTACAGGATTTTATCTCCATGATGAATTGGGTGATGATCTAAGAACAAATCAGCATTTAAACCCAAACTGATTCTGAAACAACTGTCACAGTTAGGTTCTCTACTACCAGGATTTGACAGCAACAGTCAGGATTTTATCTATCAATAATCGAAGCTTCTGGCTTGAATCTCAGCAGAGGAGAAGCTAAAAATCCAATAAACATGTTCTGTTTTAAATGACCTAACAAGTGTCAGTAAACAGGAGCTTAATGTCAAATGGAACTTTAGATTTAGAAGATTGGAAATAGACTTCTCACCCAGGGTAACAGATTTTCAGTTTTTAGTGTTTAGAACTGTTTTATTAGAAAAACCATTAAGCAGCACAACGCTTAGCAAAAAGTAGTTTATCGTGTATCATGAATACACTCATTTTATACTAAAAATGAGACAGTGTACTTGACGTTTACTTTTAAAATACCTTATTTTCTATACTTATGAATAATATAGTGAAGTATACTTGTATTATAATAAAGATTATATGACTGAGTACATTAACAGTAAGACTTACACTTACTTGAATATTAAATCTTATCCATGTAACTGTCATGTCCTGTGTTCTCTGTGTCTGTTTAGGGCTTTAATTAGGGAATTTAATAATTTAGTACTCTCAGTTATCCTGTTTCCTCCCTGTGTTTCTGTTTATTTTAGTATCATAGCATACCCAGCTTCTTCATTTTATTCTGGCCTTTAGTTTCATTAGTAATCACCAATGGTGATCATCTTTTCCCACCCTTCCCAGTTTTATTCAAACGCTGTTAAGGTCACAACTCACTTTCAGTTCCTTGTGGTTTATTTGTATCTTTTTACCTCTTCCTTTTCTCTGGAATTTTTAATTACATTTTACACTTGGTCTATCTGGCTGCCTCCAGGATTTACCTGCATTTGGGTCCTCACCTCCAAAAATCCTAACTGACTTTCAACATTGTGTTGACAATTTCACATGCATTTTCCTTTCATAGTTTCAGAAAAATGATTGAGGCTCTTTGATTTTGAAATGCATAGGTAATTGGATATGTATTGTTTGTTCTGTCTGTCCATTCGTGTGTCCATCCATCCATCTTCATCCACTTTTTCAGGATCAGGTTGCGGAAGCAGAAGCCTAAGCAGAGAGGCCCAGACTTCCCTCTCCCCGGCCACTTGGGCCAGCTTCTCCAGTGGAATCCCAAGGCGTTCCCTGGCCAGGTGAGAGACATAGTCCCTCCAGCGTGTCCTGGGTAATCCTTTACGTTTCCTCCCTGTTTGACGTGCCCATAAAACCGTCACCAGGGAGTTGACCAGGAGGCATCCCAACCAGGAGCCCAAACCACCTCAACTGGATGTTTGCCATGTTTTAAAATGTTATATAAATATATAAGTTGTTTCTACATATGCTTGTCATTTCATAAATACTTTGCAGTGTAGCATGTGTGACAGTGTGAGTGCCCTGTCACAGTGTCCCGATTGATCATGCGCCCTGGATACTTGGCCAAGGGGATGTCCCTTTGGTTGACTGGTTAGCACACATGACTCTCACCCGGGAGTCTGGGGATCAATCACCGCCCGGGCCCTCATTTCTACACCTTGCCACACATGCATACTGTATGAGGATGCATATATGAGTATAATTCAATTATATTAAAAATATGCTACAAGTAATGTGCTAAGCAAACTTACAAGTATGATTGTATTAAAACAAGTAAACTATTAACAGAGCAAAAAAGCAGTACATTTCGGTAATATAAGTTCTTAAAAGTGTATTTAAAGTGTACTTAAACTATAATGTTGACTAAAGTATATAGGGCAATGGCAGTAGGCCTACACAGAATAGAGTAAATGAGAATTACAAGTATATACATAGTATGGATTAATGTATCAATGAGTGTGCTTGCTATGTACTTGAATGTGTACTTTTGTTGTGTACTTTAGTTCTTTATTTTTTCTTGGTTTTAAACTAGATACTTTCTGTGAAGCACTTTGGTCAGCTCAGCTGTTGTTAAATGTGCAATTACAAATAAACTTGAGACATTGACTTTTGTTCAATTAAAATGACTTTTTATAAGTAAACTTTAAGTATGTTTCATTTAACTTAAAATGTTCTTAAAATAGTAAAGTTTCTAGTATTTTACAAGTACGTGGTCCATATATACTTGCTAACTTTCCTTTATCCTTAAGCATACTTGATAAAATAAACTTCAAGTATACCACGTTTTCTTAAGTCTCCCCGTCTCCCCAGACCTCATGAGGGTGTGTGCCCCAACACAAGATGGCAGCAATGTTGACGCATGCCTAAAAGTTCCACACCTGCCTTTAAACTGCTGAAGAGTGAAACCAAAACATCATAAAAGTTATAAATTAAACAGCAGAATAAGTAAATAAATAATAATAAAAACTTGGTAAGTTTCTTATTACTGTACTTCCTATCATTTAGCTAGGGTAAGCTACAGATTCTTTTACTTCCGGTTTTTGTGCTAGGGTAAGGTAACAGTTTATCTCTACTTTTGGTCATTGTGCTAGGGTAATCTAACCAGAGACAGTGACCTCCATGGGCGTGCTCTCTGCAGACAGGTTGGTGAAGCCCACAATATCACTGAAGTATATAGTGACGGAGTCAAAGGCTTCTGCCTGAACTGTCTCTCCCTGTTTCAGCTGCTCCGCCACGGAGCTGCAAAATACAAGGAGACACTGAACCTGAGACCTGTGGTACTGTCTGTGGTAACATTTGTAGTACTGTGGTAGTGCTATTAGTACGCACTGTGGTAGGATCTGATACAGCAGAGCCTCAGCCTTGCGTTTCTCCTCGTTGTAAGCTTCTGTCCGTTCCTCCACCAGTTCCTCCAGGTTGTTTGCGTACTGCTCCATGCGGGACAGCAGGTTGTCCAGGATGTTGCTTCTGGACTCCCTGATTACAGAAGTTGTATTTCATATGCAGTGCTACACAGGCAAGAGGTACATGTTGGGTTACTTCATGCTCCGTTAACTGTAGCCAGCTTTGACAATGATTTCAAACAGTTTAGAGCACAGGTGACTTCCTGTCAGTGATTTCTGCTGTCAGGTGCCTCTGTTCTCCCAACCCCCTGAACTACCCACTAAATGACAACCATGATGACTGCAGAAGAACTCAGTTCAGACCAGAGTCTGGAAGTTTGTCTTGCATGGAGCAGGAGCACACCCTGATGTGTTATAGCTGTTGGCTCTTACTTGTTGTGTTTGCGAAGCAGCAAGTGAATGTGGTTAAAGTCAGGCCTCTCAGTTGGCTCCTCGGCCCAGCAGCGCTGCATCAGCTGACCCAGCTCAGGACTGTGAATTTGAGGGTCCACAACTGGTCTCAGGCAGGGCCACTCACCCAGAATCACACGGTCCACGACTTCTGCAGAGACACAGGCAGAGACACCAGACAGTTGTTCATTTGAGATGATCTCAAAGGGAATAAATCAATGTTCATTCCTGAGAAACAGCAAAAAGAATCATAAATTGTCAAAACACAAGACGGCTACTGCTGAAGAACCATGAAGGTCCATCTGAGCCCAACACAGGAGCTTCCAGGGAACACCCCTTCTCCTGGAGTACAACTGGAGCAGGTCGGAGATGCATAGAGACCCTCTGTAGGGCCAGTCACTGCTGATGGCTTAGAAATCTTTTTTCCCATTTCAGCCCTGTCTTTTAGTGAGATGCCTGATGGTTGAAAAATACCTTCTTTCACCTGAGAGGTAGATGAAGCCAAGGTTAATAAGGTCAGCTCTTTCTGCTCCCCTGCAAGACAGGTGAGTTTAGGTTCTCCGTGTCTTCATTCACCCCATCACATCAATGTTTTCATTCACACTCGTAGCAAAGGTTTTGTTACAAAAACCTGATAAACCTTGGACATACTCTTTAGCTTCTCCCCTTTGGAGTGTTAGGGATAGGTTAACCTTCTCCTCACAAGCTTTACTTCAGACAACTTGCTATAGTGTTCATGTGGTGAGTTATTTTTAGATAATGTCAGAAAAAAACCTTACATCCCAAGAAACATTTGTAGTTATACTGATGGATACTACTGGGTCTGACCTTTAGGACTTAGCAAGTTCCCCCCCAGGTAGAAGGCGCCCCGCCGTAACGCCACCTCCTGGAGAATGATCCCAAAGCTGTATACATCTCCTTTTTGGGTTCCCTGAAGAGGAGGAGACTCCAGACGAAGCAGCTCTGGAGCCATGCACAACCTCTCTGTAGATAAAAGTACCAAACCAGCTTTTAGATGAATAAGCAATGATGAAGATGGAGGATGGACAGCTGGGACTCACGGGCATAGTAGGCATGGGCATCACTTGAGTTGGTCTCTGATCGAAAACTAGACAACCCGTAGTCGGTGATTTTCAGGACAAAGCGCTTGTCCACAACACAGTTTGAAGATTTGAGTTTACCATGAGACAAGATGACACTGTTGTGGAGAAACACCATGCCCTAGAGGTGCGGAGAGAGATAGAACCTGAACATCTGTCCCAGCAGGACGCAGACACAACGTAAAAATGGACGTGTACCTTCACAATGTCATTAATGAGAGAATATTTAAACATCCAGTCCAGAGTGATGCTGTCATTCTCCAGGATGTCCTGTGGACATAGAGACATGAGAAATAGTCTCATATCAGGCAAAGAGACAGGTGTTGGACAGGTGACTGTACCTGCAGACTGCCTCTGGGGCAGTACTCTGTGATGATGCAGACATTAGGGGGGTCGATGCAGGCTCCAATGAACCTGGTCAGGTGCTCGTTCTGAACATCTCGCATCTGAATTTAAAAAATGTTAACTCAAAGATGTTCTGAAATGTTCCAGAGCAGAAGGTTCCTTGAGCTGTTCCAACACAACCAGAACATCACACATTCTGAACTGACTTGAGACACTTGAATGTTGACTGGAGTTCTATTATATTCTGATGTGGAACGTTCCTTCCTGTTTGGGTCCAAATGTCTGTTCCTTGGAAACATTTCAGGGTTGTTTATCTGCGCTTTATGCCCCCCCCCCCCTTTACTTACGTGCTTCAGCTCAAACAGAGTCTTCCTGTTGAGCTCGATCCGTTTGCAGTTTGTGTATTTAATGGCCACAATGTTTCCCTGAAAGAGAGCAGGCGTGATCACAGAGCTGCTGTAACCAGTAGAACCTGCACTAAAACTCACTCAGATCATCATCAGTTCGGGCCACAGTCCAATCAGAACAGGACCATCATGTCATTATAAAGTCACTCTAGTTTCCAGAGTATCACACGGGTGCCATCAGACAGACTGAAACTAGTTGGACCTCGGCCTGGTTCTGCAACTGGTTCCAATAAAAGGTTTTACAGGAACCAAACAGGGCCAGGCTGCATTAAAATGCAACAACAGATTCGTCACCAAAAGTTTTATAAATTAAAAATTGTTTTAGGCCACAAACCCCCCATTTTAGTCGTGGTTCTGATTAGACTGGATGGACTCCTAACAGAACCAGGTTCTGCTGGTTACTGAGAATAGTAAAAATGGTAAATAGCCTGTATTTGATATAGTGCCTTCTAGAGTCCTGGAACCCCCCAAAGCGCTTTACAACACAATCAGTCATTCACCCATTCACACACACATTCACACACTGGTGGGGATGAGCTACGATGTAGCCACAGCTGCCCTGAGGCGCACTGACAGAGGCGAGGCTGCCGAGCACTGGCGCCACCGGTCCCTCCGACCACCACCAGCAGGCAACGTGGGTTAAGTGTCTTGCCCAAGGACACAACGACAGCGACAGACTGAGCGGGGCTCGAACCTGCAACCTTCCGATTACGGGGCGAGCACTTAACTCCTGTGCCACCGTCGCCCCAACCATCTGACTATCCATTGCCACTCAGCTGACTCCCAACCTTTAACCCCTCACCGGCACTCACCTTGTAATATCCAGTCTTTGCAAACACCCGCAGGTTTCCATCTCCGGTGAGCAGGGAGCCAAAATTGGATCCCCTCTGAGCAGAAAAGGGATCCGGCCAGAGAACCCAGAGTTAGCAGGACAATGGAGGTCATTTCTCATTAAACTGGGGTTCAGATGTGAGGAAGACTCACTGAGCTAACCCTACCTCATAACTTGGAATAGATTTATTTGGGTTCTGTAAGGATTATCAGATTTTTGGTTGTCGTTTCAAACCTTCTTTCTTTTCCTCGGACATCTAAGTTTGGCTTAGCTGACTTGTTTTTCTCATGGTCCTGGTCAGAACCTTGAATGTAGAACTGCATTGAGACTGGGATCCCACACAAATAGGTGGTTGTAAGACTGATTCTGGTGGGAGCGGGCAGCTATAAACAGATGGCAGGTGCCACCATTGGTGGTTGGATGGAAAGCACTGATGAAGTTGATGATAAAATTAAGACTAGAGAGAAAAATCTAAAGAAACTGGCAGAAAATCGGATATATGGAAACTCATGTTACTCCAAACAAAAAATAAATATTAACCAGATTTTATGGTACATCTTTTTTAATTAATGAATAGGTCTGCGGGTGGAGGCAATGTGGGAAACAGATACTGCACTAGTGTGCAGCAATGGTCAGAAATTAGCGAGAAGAGAGTTTAAAATGTAATCTTGGATATGGCTCTGGTTGGATGCTCTCTAGAACCACCATTTGAACACTTCTAAAACAATGTCTTATTGATTTGTTTTCACTAACTGATTCTTTTTGTCACTTATCTATGAATCAGGTGAATAGATAAATTAGTGTATGTGCACTTGCACACTTACCAGTGACAGTGTGATCCGGCTGCTGCTGTGCAACACTTTGTCCAGGTTGCTGATCTGGATGTCCTCCCAGGAAATCCTCCAGAGCTGTGCCACCAACTCCTTCTCCAGCTTCATCCTCCTACACCCAAAAACACTTTTCAGTATTCAAACTGCACCAGAACTATCAAGACCAGATCAGAAATCAGGCAGTGGGATCCCTGATCAACAACCAAAACCCCTCGTTCTTAATCCTTAACCCCTCTCTTATGAGTTTCAGGTCCGGGTCTGTTATGACTTTCTCTAAGATGTCATTAATTCATCATGTTTATTTAATAGGGGCAGATACAAGAACACAGACAAACTTAAGGCGTGGCCCCATTTTTGTAGCAAACGCTTTTAGCCATAGCTAATTTGCAGCATTTGTCCTTAGATGGGCTTTTAAAACATTGTAAAAAAAAAAAAAAAAAAACCAGAAGACAAAATAGAAACATTAAATAAAGAGTTCACTAAATGCTGTTATATTAAGTTATGACAACCAGTTTTGTGTCACACACATAGGTGCAGTTTTGACTACAGAAGTGGCGGTGGGGTGGGGGTGGGGGGGTGCACAACTGGCATGAGGACTGGGAGGGATCTTTACAGTAAGTACACAAAAATATACTTAGTAATATGTAATGGGAAACAGGCTTCACCACAAGCGATTGTTTTCTGCTTGGTCCTAGTGCTCACCCAGTGTCTATTTATTATAGCGTAATATAGTTTTTGGATGGTAAAAAGTGCAGGAGACAAAAATTGACTATGGAAAATGTGGGGGGGGGGACAAGTCCAATAGGTGGGGTGGTAGGGTTTGGGACTCTCCACAAGTCAGTGAATGTAGCCGCGATAAGCGGCACTCGTCACCTCAGTCTGGACAGGGGCGAGAGGTCGTTGGGTTTAGAGGGCACAGTGACTCCTGCAACGATTCAGCGGCCTTCACTGCTCGCAGTCCCGCCCAGGCTGGGATAGGGAGACAGAGTTGCCATGGCGACGGCAGCATTCCACATTTCTTGGGGGGGGGGGGGGGGGGGGGGGGGCAGTCTTGGGACACCCTAGCTGGGTCAACATAAGAATCATGAGTGCTGTCAAACATCTCCACTACAGTAAAATGAAGGTTCAAATGAAGCCGCCCCAGTTTGACATTCCCGGGGGATTTTTTCTGATCATTCCAAATTTAAAGTCAGTACGTTTGTGAGTGATGGTGGTCACATGATCATGTTGCAACTCTCACCTGTAGATAAAGACAGCTGTGGCCAGGGCCATGGTGAGGATGAAAAAGATCACGGTGAAGGCCATCTGGTGGATGGTGATGGTTTCTGACAGAGACATGGAATGCGATCAGAACATCCAGAACATGATTAAAGTTGCGGCTTATCTCTGCTTCACTAACTCGTACGACATATAGGGTTGTCATTCTTGAAGCCACAGTTTGGAACATCATGAGGAACCTGTCCACCCAGCCAGTTTAAAACTGTTCCAGGAACAGCTGTCAGCTTTTCTTCAGAGCTGCTGTAAACCAGAGCGATCTGCAGGAAGAGACACAAACAAACAAACAAACAAACAAACAAGAACCCTCCAATGGGTCAGATCTGTTTTGTTCCCGCAGCCAGGTTTAAAATGTGAACTAGAAACTCCAGTCCACCACGATACCAGGAAGACTCAGACATCGGAAGCCTTAGCTGTAAAACCTGGAACAAGCCAGATCTGTTTCCAGGATGGGTGGAAAACAAAAACAAAAACAAACGCTTCAGGCCTAAAAACTCTTAACCAGGAACTAAAACACTTCCTTCTTCCTCACAGCCATTTGGGACTCAGCTGATAGGAGCTGAAATTGTGATTCTTGTAGAACACAGTTGAGACTCTGACCTTCTGCTGGTACCAAAGAAACTAAAGATTATTTTTAAACAGGCTCTGTTTTTTAATAAGCACAATTTAGGCTCATCCCTTGAGTTAAGGTTAGTGTTAAGGAACTTTTTCTGTCTGAAGAATTCAGAAGTCAGAGTAAAAATGCATTCTTCTGAGAATGGTCACCTCATGTCACCACAAGGTTTGTTTTAAGCTCCTGGAAAGTTTTGGGACTGACTAAGTTCTGTAGAGGGTGTTCTCACCTGATAGGTGCTGCTGTTGGTGTCCACCAGGTCCCACAAAGCAAAGTCTATCTCTCTGTCCCCATTTTCATCCAGGTGAACCATCCCTGTCACACCTGAAAGAGAACGATCATAGGACTGATGAGACCACAGCAGACCCATCCAGACCCAAATGACCGAGCAAATATGCCCGTTTGGGCCCACCATGGGCTTTTGTGAGCTGTGTCTGGGCTAGTGTGGGCAGGGCAAACCCACATTTACCCCCGAGTTCACCCACAAGGTTCTTGGTTTATGGTTGCATGAATGGGGCCCTGTCACGATGTAAGCCAGGAGGAGGTTAGGACCCAAGATGCAGAACCAGGATGACACAAGGCAGGAGTAGTAGAGAAACGTAAAATATTTTATTAGGAATAATCGTCCAAAGTAAAATTCAAAGGGCAGGTGGCCAAAAACCTAAATCCAAAAATCCTAATGCACAAACCTAGAGACCAAGAGCTCCTTTAAAGAGCAAAACCCAGAGACATCCAAATACCTAGAGACCAGGAGAGGGAAACGAGACAACGCTAACACAAACAATGGACTGACAACACATGCAGACAGGGTTATATACACAGAGGGAAACAGGTGACAGGTGTGTGGGGAGTGAGATCAGAAGGGATCAGGTGAGACTAATTAACTAAGTGGGGAAAACTGACTAGGTAAAACTAATCTACAGAGAACTAAAGATAAGTGAACTCCTAAACCTGAAAACTAGACACCAGAAGAAAAACACTAACAGGGATGGGATAACTAAATCTGAAATCACTAAAGGGGAACCTGAGGGAAACCTGGAGGGAGCTGGAGACCTAAAGGGGCACGGAAACCTAAGGAGAACACCTAAGGGGAAAACCTGGAGTGAGCAGGGGAACGCAAGGAGACACATAAGGGGAACCTAGAGATGGCTGGAGAACACAAGGAGACACATGAGGGGGATGCAGGACGCAGAACATGACAGGCCCATACAGGTGCTGGCCAGTAAATTAGAATATCATCAAAAGGTTGAAAATATTTCAGTAATTCCATTCAAAACGTGAAACTTGTACATTATATTCATGCAATGCACACAGACCAATGTATTTCCGATGTTCATTACGTTTAATTTTGATATTTATAGGTGACAACCAATGAAAACATCAAATCTGGTATCTCAGAAAATTAGAATATTCTAAAGGCCAATGAAAAAATGTTTGTTTCTCTAATGTTGGCCAACTGAAAAGAATGAACATGAAAAGAATGTGCATGTATAGCACTCAATACTTAGTCGGGGCTCCTTTTGCCTCAATAACTGCAGTAATGCGGCGTGGCATGGACTCGATCAGTCTGTGGCACTGCTCAGGTGTTATGAGAGCCCAGGTTGCTCTGATAGTCGTCTTCAGCTCCTCTGCATTGTTGGGTCTAGCGTATTGCATCCTCCGCTTCACAATACCCCATAGATTTTCTATGGGGTTAAGGTCAGGCGAGTTTGCTGGCCAATCAAGGACAGGGATACCATGGTCCTTGAACCAGGTGCTGGTGGTTTTGGCACTGTGTGCAGGTGCCAAGTCCTGTTGAAAGGTGAAGTCTGCATCCCCATAAAGTTGGTCAGCAGCAGGAAGCATGAAGTGCTCTAAAACTTCCTAGTAGACGGCTGCATTGACCCTGGACCTCAGGAAACAGAGTGGGCCAACACCGGCAGATGACATGGCACCCCACACCATCACTGACGGTGGAAACTTTACACTGGACCTCATGCAACGTGGATTCTGTGCTTCTCCGCTCTTCCTCCAGACTCTGGGTCCTTGATTTCCAAAGGAAATGCAGAACTTGCTTTCATCAGAAAACATAACTTTGGACCACTCAGCATCAGTCCAGTCCTTTTTGTCCTTGGCCCAGGCGAGACGCTTCTTGCGCTGTTTCATGTTCAAGAGTGGCTTGACACACGGAATGCGACACCTGAATCCCATGTCTTTCATGAGTCTCCTCGTGGTGGTTCTTGAAGCGCTGACTCCAGCTGCAGTCCACTCTTTGTGGATCTCCCCCACATTTTTGAATGGGTTTGTCGTCACAATTCTCTGCAGGGTGCGATTATCCCTAGAGCTTGTACACTTTTTTCTACCACATTTTTTCCGTCCCTTCGCCTGTCTGTTAATGTGCTTGGACACAGAGCTCTGCGAACAGCCAGCTTCTTTAGCAATCACCTTTTGTGTCTTGCCCTCCTTGTGCAAGGTGTCAATGATTGTCTTTTGGACAGCTGTTAAGTCAGAAGTCTTCCCCATGATTGTGGTGCCTTCAAAACAAGACTGAGGGACCTTTTAAAGGCCTTTGCAGGTGTTTTGAGTAAATCAGCTGATTAGAGTGGCAGCAGGTGTCTTCTATACAGTAGTCAGCCTTTTCAGAATATTCTAATTTTTTGAGATACCAAATTTGGAGTTTTCATTAGTTGTCACTTATGAATATCAAATTTAAATGTAATGAACATTGGAAATACATTGGTCTGTGTGCATTGCATGAATATAATGTACAAGTTTCACGTTTTGAATGGAATTACTGAAATATTTTCAACCTTTTGATGATATTCTAATTTACTGGCCAGCACCTGTATATGTTTTCCCACATGGGTCCCTATTAGATTTAGTTAAGGGCAACCCACAGATGAATCTGCCCAAATCCATCCCATGCTGAGACCTTGTGGGGTCTCAGACATAACAGTGTCTGGATTCAAACAAAAGACTATTTGATTTGGACCTGGACTGAGCTGTAGCGCCCATAGGACCTATTGATCCTGTAGGAGACGTTGACCTGGTTAGGGACTGGATATTATTAACAATGAAAGCTGACTGACCATGAAAGGTTCGGTTCCACATCTTTTTGGTGATGATGCTTCCTGGTGGACGGCCTTTGGACATCATCATGGTCTCATTCAGAACTTGAATGTAGAGCATTAGACCATCATAGAATCCTCCAGCAATGATGTTCATCTGGAAAACAGAGGCAGGAGGTTAAAGAGGTCTCACATCAGTTTGAGGTGCAGCTAGTTGGTTTTGCTCAACTCTAATAAATTACCACATGCCTAAATCAAAAATACAGGAGGTTCTTGTGTTTCTGGTATTCTTCCCTGACTCATCTTTGGAGTTTGGAGCCTTTTTCTGCCTCGGTAAAAAAAAAAACAGTCTCTTACAGATCTTCAGAACATCTGGAGAGCTGTTGGCCTTCTACCAATGCGACACATCATACCATCAGCAAGGAGGTATCTTTTGTGATCCTCAGCCTATGATCAGTGATTTTATTAATGTTATTGTTTTTTTTAAATTGGTGAATCTGTAACGGCTCATGAGGAGGGACACACTTTAGGTCTGTGGGTGGTACAGAAACCTGTAAACCCACCTGTTTCTCTGGCCTGCTTCTTGTCACTGTTTCAGTGCCATGTTCTAGAGTCAAACCCTCTGTAACCATGTTCAGACTGCACATGAGAACTCATAAAAATAGTCTCTATGTTTGAGATGTCATGGTGACAGTGATAGTTTTGGTGCCGCATTTAACCATTGCACCAGTGTCCTTAATAATATAGCTTTCTTATGCACAAAATGTGGTCTGTAACTTGCAAAACTGTCTATGCAAACTTTGTGATGAAAGTGAAATGGTAAAATGTGCCATTTTGGAGACAAGAAAACTGGAATTTTCAGACTTGCAGACACACAAACGTTCACACAGACAAAACCAGCAGTCCTTAGAACAACATTGAAAACCTGAATAATGCAGTGAAAGACAGGAAGAGATTTGGTGTGAGAAATGAAGCAGAAAATGGGATTCAATGGGGACAGATGGTTTTCTGTGGCAACACCTGAAGGGAAAAGCCAAAAGGCAAACAAGTTCAACCTAAAATGTAATGGTTGTTGTAATGCTTGAAAAGAAACATGTTAAAAAGAACAGAAATTAACCTAACCCATTATTTAAATGAAAAAGTATTATTTTACAGTGAAATAATCACAAAATCATCTAATGTCTCAATTAAGTGGGAAGGAAGGTCAAAGTGAAACAAATTTCCTTCTCAGCTGGCTGGGTGATTGTCAGTTTTTTTCCATTCAAAAAGCTAAAGAGGGACGTAGGCTTTGTTTACAATTTGTGAATTGTGTAATTATATTGCAGAGTCTGCACTGGAATTTGTAATTCAACACTGGCAAGAAACAGGAGCAACCCAGAAGTAATTTCTTGTAACTCTAAGAAGGTTTTCCTCTAATATCAGGTAAAAAAGACTTGAGATTAATACTGAGCTAACATTGAGCTAACAATGCGAACGTAGAATTAGAAAGTAATAATCAGCTCTAGCTACTATTTTAGTCACCAACAACACAGGGGCAGCAGTAGCTCAGGTGGTAGAGCGGGTTGCCTCATGATCGGAGGGTCATGGGTTCGATTCCAGTTCCCGCCAGTGGTATTCTGCTGTTGTGTCCTTGGGCAAGACACTTCACCCAACTTGCCTGTGTTAGTGGAGGTCAGAGGGGCTGACAGCGCCAAATGGCAGCCTCGCCTCTGTCAGACCTCCCCAGGCTGGCTGTGGCTACAAGTAGCTTACCATCACTAGCAGTGTGTGAATGTGAGAGTGTGTGAAAGCGTCTTTGGGTGTCTAGAAAAGCACTATATAAGTTCAATGCATTATTATTATTATTATTATTATTATTATTATTAATAACATCACTGTGAAATGTATTTATCTACTTATCAACTTAAACCTGGGCCACACCGGAGATGTATACATCAAAACACAATGGTAAGTCTGATCACGTATAAACAATAGATTCCCTTCCCGCTGTCTGTTCCCAACCTCGCGTGATGTTGTGACTATAGCGCGACTTTCCAAGAAGCGCTCAGCAGCACGGCGTGTCCTGTGTGACCACTTGACTTCTCAAAATCTCGGGCGCGACGCTCTGCGGCGCATCCGCCTCCGGTGTGTCCCAGGCTTAACTGTGTATGACTCGTCTTCACTTTTCATCTAGAATCTTCTGGATCTGAGCAGTAGGCAACAGCCACGAAACTGTCAGGACGACAGTGAGAAAGTGTTATGTTCTGAACACTAGGGGTAAAACAGGCTAATACTGAGTGCAGAAAAAAAGTGAGAAAAATGCAAGATGGATCCTGAGCATGAATGTTCTAGCCAAGAAATCTAGACAGACAGGAGCTGAAACAAAATGATTTTGCTCTGCATGTCAGTCTAGCCACGCTCCATAGGAACATCAGCAGACCTACCATTGGCCTGAGCAGTATTGTTTATGGTAGTCACAGCACTTTATCTGTTTGCTGGGCTGGATGATGCAACAGAGCAGAACAACTAAGATGGCGACAGCTTGCTTGAAACTGCTTTTGCATCACTTTTGGACTATGTAGACTTGGACTTTTCCTGGAGTCAAGAGCAGATACCAGTACTTAAGGTCTTTATTTAGAAAAGGGATGTATTTGCAGCTTCCTGACAGTATATGGTGGACTGTCCTGTTGACTGACAGTCATAGCGGTGAGTATGTCACATTGTTTGTTTTTAAAAAGCATGCAGAGACTGTTTGAAAGACATCCGTAGATTATATCCCTTGACTGAGCTTTCTCTGTGGGTTGTGGCCAGACTATATATTCTTATAATAGGATGGCTTGCCAGGCTGTGAATGGTACTCTTCTGTAATGAAGTTCCATATGGATAAAGTGCTGCTCCATGCTTCATACCTACTACAAAACATAGCAGCTTGTCAGAGCCTGGGCTATGGTGAGCCACAGTACCCAAATTTGACTGCAGGATGTCATTCATGCTAGCCTAACAAGCCATCCTATATATGAAAATATATACCATACCATACCATACCATACCATACCACCTTTTTTTCTATAGCACATTTCAAAAACGACATGTGAGCCGACCAAAGTGCTGCAGAAACAATCATAAAACAACATCACAATACAGATAAGAACAATCAGTAAAAATACAATAAAAGCACAATGAAGGAGTCATTGTCCAAAAGCCAATTTGTAAACGTTAGTCTTCAGCCAAGAGTTAAAAACAGCAACGGATGAAGACTGCCTAATAGAAAGGGGTAGTGCATTCCAAAACACTGGGTCAATATACACAAAAGCTCACTCAGATGACCTCAGTGAGCAAGCTGGTACATAAGGTGTAAGCAGATCTGATAAAGAGGTTGGAGCGAGACCATTTAAGGCCTTAAACACAGAATTTGAAATCTCACCCTGAATGTTACTGGAAGCCAATGTAAATGCTCCAGAACCGGGGTGATGTGACTGCATCTATTTGTGTTTCTTAGGAACCTTGCTGCAGCATTCTGTACTAACTGCAGCCGGTTCAAGGCTGAAACCGTAGTACCAGTGAGAAGTGCATTAGCATAGTCCAGGCGGGAGGTGATGAAGGCATGAATAACAGATTTCAGATGTGATCGTTTCAGTATATAGTCTGGCCAAGACCCATAGACAGAGCTCGCTTGTGGGGCAGAATCTACAGCTGTCTCTCAAATGATTTCAACATGCCTTTGGACAATGAACTACTCAATGCTATGGATGCCAGTCAACGGGGCAGTCCACCATACTCTGTCAAAGAAGACGCAAACACAGTCAATATTAGTCAATAAGACCTCCGCTTGTCTCACCAGAGAGTCTTCCACGCTGTAGTTGAACATTTGACGGGCATCCATCTTTAGCTGGGACACAAATTGTCGGTACTCTGGATTCAAAGGTTCTCTATACGTCAGGATTTTCACACACTGGAAACCAAAGAAAAACACAAATCAACCTGCTGAACTCTGACCTTAAAACACACTGTTTCTTTATTTTAACTGTGAACCAGATAAAAAAAAAAGTACAACAAAATTACAATAAGGAAAATTTTTCTGATCCAGACTGCTTAGTGGTGCAGTTGGCAGCTCTGTTGCCTTGCAGCAAGAAGGTTACAAGTTTCAGTCCTGCCTGAGTGGCCTTTCTGAGCTGATTTAGTATTTACTCCCACATGTGGGCTACCACCATTGCAATCATGTCTTTGTTCAACAATAGTATATTCACTTCGGCTTGTGTTTTTTTTTTCAAAAGCATTAACTGAATAACAAAAACATGAACCATTACAGTAAACCACTCATAACCTGCATTACAAGCAGGCAGGTGCAGATAAACTGAAAGGACATACTCAGCTTACTTTGTTTTTTTTTCAGTGTAGGGCTGCATAGTATAGCATAGCATAGCATAGTTTATTTACAGTATATAGCACATTTAAAACGCAGCATGGGAGCTGCCCAAATTGCTGCACAGGCTAAAACAAAACACAACCATTCGAAAGAACTAAAACAGAGGATAAAAAATCCCAATCAAAAGCAGATAAAACATGATGAATACTAAGAACACATTAAAACAATGATACAATAAAACACTAAAACGAGTCACTGTCTAAAACCCAAAGCGTAAAAGTGGGTCTTTAAACGAGATTTAAAAACCGCCAGAGATGGAGCCTGCCGAACTCCAGTGGGCAATGAGTTCCATAGCTTTGGGGCAGCATGGACAAATGCTCGTTCACCCCTCGATTTGAATCGCATCTGCGGCGTGCACAGCAGCACAAGGTCAGCCGACCTCAATGTGCGCGTAGGCACATATGGAGTGAGCAGGTCAGAGAGATAGGGATGTGCCAGGTCATTGAGAGCTTTAAATAAAAAGGTCAGTAACTTAAACTGCACTCTGAAAATGACAGGGAGCCAGTGAAGATGTTCCAGGACAGGGGTAATATGGCTACGTCGGTGTGTACTCGTCGAGAACCTGGCAGCAGTGTTCTGGACGACCTGCAGCCGATTCAGGGCGGATACCGGAACACCAACGAGGAGGGCGTTTGCGTAGTCCAAGCGAGAGGTGATGAAGGCATGGATGACTGACTCCAAATGCCTCCGTTTCAGGATTCGTCTGAGGCGAGTAAGGCGGCGAAGCTGATAAAAGCAAGACCTCACTACGGAGTTTATCTGTGGGACCATTGTGAGTCCAGCATCCAGCTTGACCCTGAGACTTGTCACACACTGTTTGGGGTTGAGGGTTAAAAGGTCACAAACAGGGTGAGAGCCATGGTGGTTGCAGGGGTCAAGAACAATAAACTCAGACTTCTTTTCGTTTAACTTTAAGAAGTTGGATGTCAGCCAGCCCTTCACGTCATCTAAACATGCAGCCAATTTCAAGCCCGCATTCTTCTCATCCATTTCTTCGTATAGTTGACAGTCATCAGCGTAAATGTGATAGCTCAGGCCATGCTGATTCAGGATATTGCCCAGAGGCAGAAGGTAGATAGAAAATAGCCCGGGCAGCACACTGGTGGAATAAATCCGGGGAATCTCCTCTATCCAGTGAGGTTGGGGTTTTGCATAAGGCAAGGCAAGTGTAGGGTTTGGTAAATTGAGGGCTTTAAGAGCTCAATATATATTATCTCTACTTATGACCATTAAGCTGTGATACTCTATATAAATATAGAATATCAACCTGTTTGGTCTTGTGTATTTAATCAGAAGATTCTAGGATTCTTTGTTTTATTCAGGTATTGTAAACACTTTGTTTTATTCAGAAAAGATTCAGGTTTGTAAAAGTAAGAATTTAATTCACAAACAATTAAAACATGACAGGTTAACTAATATGTACTGTGATGGATGAATCTAGAAGGAGCAGGTGTAGTGTATGGTGCCTATGTGTGAATTCGATGTTAACAGAACTTCCGTATCTAGGAGAGCTGAGTTCTGGGTGTAAAAGAATTTGGTTTGCATTAAGCTAAGAAGTTGATTATTATCAAAAGGCATCAGACGCTATCTGTGTGTCTACTTCACCCGTTCTCGGAGACCCTCTTTGTGGATCCGAAGGTCAGAGAGGTCGGATGTCCTCTGGCACCCAGGTCCAGTAGATTGACCACAGCACCGACTTCTCCAGTCCAGAGATGTTTCGGGTCACGACAGATGGATGGAACCGCGCGTCAGACGGACTCTTAAGGAGTCGAAACAATATCAGCTTGTTCTGCAGGAACCGTTTGCTGTATCAGCTTTGTAGGTGCAAAAAGATTTAGACGGCGTGTCAAGCTTTGATGGGTTAGAGAGGTTTTGCTTCAGTTGTCCTTTGTTTGAATTTTATTGTGTTTTAAATGTTCAAACATGTGAGACAGTTTCAGAAGCTTCCTTCAAATCTAAGTGTACCTGAAAGGCCTCCTTGGCAACATGGTCATCCTTGTCTCCACGGGCCCAAGGTTGCTTCTGCCTTGAGTTCAGGCTATCAGCAAACAGATCCATGTAGAAGAAGACATATTGCTCATGTGGAAGGTTGGCCCGCCAGAAGTGGATCATCAGTTTCCTGAAGACATCCGGAGAGCAGCACACGAACATCACTGAAGGGAAGAAGACAGGAGATTACATTCAAAAGAAATGAAGACACAGCAAATGCCAGTATGGACATCTGTCCCCTGTCTGGACCATTATGGACCAGTCTCCTGTCTTGACCAGTAGGGACACCTGTCCCCTGTCTACACCATTATGGACCACAGTCTCCTGTCTGGACCAGTATGGACTGTCCCCTGTCTGGACTATTTTGGACCACAGTCTCGTGTCTGGATTAGTCTGGACCCTGGTCCCTTGTCTAGACCATTATGGACACCTGTCCCCTGTCTGGACCATTATGGACACCTGTCCCGTCTGGACCATTATGGACTAGTCTCCTGTCTTGACCAGTAGGGACACCTGTCCCCTGTCTACACCATTATGGACCACAGTCTGTTGGCTGGATTAGTATGGACACCTGTCCCCACTGTGGACCATTATGGACCGCAGTCTCCTGTCTGGACCAGTGTGGACACCTCTCCCCTGTCTGGACCATTTTGGACCACAGTCTGTTGGCTGGATTAGTATGGACACCTGTCCCCACTGTGGACCATTATGGACCGCAGTCTCCTGTCTGGACCAGTGTGGACACCTCTCCCCTGTCTGGACCATTTTGGACCACAGTCTGTTGGCTGGATTAGTATGGACACCTGTCCCCACTGTGGACCATTATGGACCACAGTCTTCTGTCTCGACCAGTAGGGACACCTGTCCCCTGTCTGGACCATTATGGACCACAGTCTTCTGTCTCGACCAGTAGGGACACCTGTCCCCTGTCTAGACCATTATGGACCACAGTCTTCTGTCTTGACCAATAGGGACACCTGTCCCCTGTCTGGACCATTATGGACCACACCACAGTCTCCTGTCTGTATTAGTATGGACATCTGTCCCCTGTCTGGACCAAAAATGAACACCATTCCCCTATTTGGAACCGTCGGGACCCTGGTCCCCTGTCTGGACCATTATGGACACCTGTCCCTACCTCACACAGAACTGACACTGATGCATAAAGCAGTAGCTCAGGACCGGGTTGTCCATCAATCGGAGGGTTGTAGAAACAATCCTGGCTCCTGACGGAGAATTCTGCTGTTGTGTCCTTGGGCAAGACACCTCACCTGTCTTGCCTGCTGGTGGTGGTCAGGACCGGTGGCACCTGTGCTTGGCAGCCTCGCCTCCGTCAGTGAGCCCCAGGGCAGTTGTGTCTACAATGGGCTGTAGCTTATCACAATCAGTGTGTGAATGTGTGTGTGAATGGATGAATGATACACTGTAGTGTAAAGCGCTTTGGAGTCCTCTCTGAAAGGTGCTATAAGTGTGGGTCATTTATCATTCATTATCTTTTAAAGGATTCCTGCTGTGAGGAGTCTAACAAGATTGCCCTGCAGGGTGGATTAAATTCCTTAGACTGGAGCATTCTATCTTCTACCTTTTCTTAAATCTGTTTCAACTCAGTTCTGAAGGACCCATGGAGCGGGCCTCCTTCCCCTGTGACGCTTGGAGGTTCAAGTTTATTCCAACTAAGCACGTCCACCACTGTCTGAAACATATTCCAGCTGATAGTTAACTGCAGCCAGATGGGAGGAACAGCGGCAGCTAGGAGGAAAACAGACCTGAAGCACGATCTGCTATAAACTATGTTCCAGGATGAGCTCAGCTACGCAGCTTTTCCAAACTCCACTATGTCCCAAGAGTCTGGAGAAAGGAAGCCAGCAGAGAGAGAGTGGTCTGGTCGAGCTGCATGCTGGTACTGAGAGATCCTCAGGTCCATTTCCTGTTTTATGAAGAGGAATGTTGGTTCTGTTCTTCTCAATTTTAATTGGAAAACCCAGAGTCAGAAGTTCTGAACTGAACTTCTGGATTCATGGATCCAATTTGTGATGTGGTTCTGACTCATGTATCAGCACTCCTGTCTGACGTGTTTAACAGACCCGACCCGATTTACCTCAGAACCAGAGAAGTGGTTCCTGCAGTCTTCGCCTGATGGCACAGAATCAACACCTCAGACTGTGATTTAAAGGTCAGAGACAGAGTTAGGGTTGATTAAAAAAGACAAAAGACAGACAGATGAAGTAAAAGTGGCAGGAATTTCCTCTGGATCTGATAGGAACCAAGACCCAAACAGTCAGGGTTCTGGTTCTGTGAAGGTCTGGTTGGGATGTCTGCTGGTTCTCCCTGTGCAGTGGCCCCTGATGATGATGATGATGATAAAGAGGGGTTGCTGGTTTTAAATCCTCAGCTCAGCAAAGTGAGCTGATGATGAAATGAAGGTTTTATTTCTTGCTTCCTGTTCTAACAGGAAATTCTAACAGCAACTGCCTCCATCTACTGATCAAACTGTGTTTTGTGTCTTTATGTCGTCTTCCTCGCGGTTGTTCCTTGATGGGATTTGCCTTAGATCTGGTTAATGTTTCTGCTTCGTCACGACCTGATGGACTACTTCCTGCCAGCAGATCTGATCTTATCCTGAGCTTGCTGTCAGCTGCAGACGCATCGATCGGGCTCAGGTTTCTGTCTGCTGCACTGATGTGGAGGAGGAGGAGGAGGTGCTGAAGCTAGCAGCCAGGAGCTGATGTCTGAGATAATCACACAAAGGACTCCGAATCGGATCAGAACATATTCTGGATCAGTGTAATCAGAAGAACCAGACAAACATCTTCCAGATAGCTTCACCGGTTTAACTTGTTTGTGATCTGGTCAGAAAAACGATGATTAATGTTTGTGGACATAATAGCTGAGTCACTGTGAGGAGGTCCTGGAGGTTTGCTGTTCAGGAACTGAGCCTCCTTAGCTGACGAGTTCAAGCTGTGACTTCTGGAGAACAAAGTCACAAAACATACCTATAAAACACAATCCTACAGAAATACTCTGATTACTCTGCAGAAATACTGTTTTTGCTGCTGCAGAAGTAATAGCTTTTGTCAGATTTTAACTGAATGAATTCAGCTGTTTCCAGCTTTTAGTAACTTTTATTTATCTTACAATAAAACCTGAGCTACACACACATACGTACGCATGCACGTGCGCACGCACACACACACACACACACATTAGTAAGCATTACAATCTGGTATCACAGCAGGTCCACCCAACAACAGACTAATCAGAACTCAATATAACTCAGGCATTTGAATAATCCATGAATTTTCAATCCGATAGTTGAATCATCTCCTATCAGCTTTTTGGTTTCCATGGTAGCATTCTCAGTGTGAAGTTTAATTCGGACACAAAACAAGAGTAGATCCAACACTATGCTGAAACTTCTCAATATCTGTAAGCTCAAGCTGCATGAAGTCACATCAGCTTCCTGCCACACAATATCTGTTATTTGAGTGGAAGGTCCTGTGATTGGACAGTAGTGTGAATTTCCAACCTCTGTCTGTGGATGTGAGACTCACCACGGCCATTATTCTGGATGTCGGCAAGGATCTGGGAGTAATTGATGGCCGGTTTGTTCTCCTCGAACACGCTGTCCTGAGTGCTGATGTTGATCCTCTTCAGTTCCATGTACAGACCCTCCATAGCAAAGTAGCATGGCCGATCATCTGCCTTGTTATCGCTAAACATCAGCATCACATGTTCTTGCCACCCAAAGTGCTCACAGATCTTCAGCGCAAACCTGCCCAGCTTCTTGTGGGTGGGGCCTGTGTTGGTGATGGACAGGTAGATGCCCCCATCAAAAGCTGTGGCTGGAGCACCTGCTGTGATCATGGGCACATCCCAGTGGGTGGTGAATAATCCCACTGGTGAAGATGTGTAGGAGCAGCCGGGCCCAATGAAGGCCCATGGGTCGTATGCAAGCTTCAGATCCACCGCCATGAGCGGCGCCACAGACTCAGAGCAGATCCTGTGCTCATTCTCGCTGTTCTTGAAGGCATAGGAGAGATGATGGTTGGGCAGCAGAGTAGGATCAGAGTTTACAGTTCTGACAGCCCGGTCCAGGGCAGGGCCAACACGAGGCCACGCCCATGCATAATCCACATTAGTCTGTGGCAGAATAAAAGCCAGTGTGATGTTATGATGTTTTCCAAGGTCATGATGATCTCTGTGGTGATGGCTCACTCCATGATGCTGAGCCTCTTGCCCAGCCACTAACTGTAGGTCCAACAGAGCTAACAGAACCAGCAGGAGAGTCCAGGCCTCCATGCAGCAGAACGTTTCTGCCCGGCAGGTCATCACCTTTTAACTGTTGGTGAATTACTCCCAACCTGCAGAAAGTCAGAGACACCTGGTGACAAAAACAGTTCCAACATCTGTTTTAAGAGTCACATCCTCCTCAGAGATGCTGAGCTTCATTATTCCTTGCTGACACATATAAACCATATCAGATTTCACCAGCTACGCCATCAGCTACCGGTTTACCTCTGGCACCTTTCTGTCCCATTTCCTCTGGATGGTGTTAACTTGTCCTAATGTGAGGAACCTTGTTCTGGACCAGGAATAATTCACAACACTATCAAAATTCAAAGGACTTTTTCTTTCACCTGTTCCCAACAAAACTAAAAGTCTGCCAAACTGACCTAAAGTCGAGTGATGTTCTGCTGTTAAGTCTTCTGTTCATGTTTCAGCTTACAACATTGTGGAGATACTGTCCTCAGATCAGGACAAAGACTTGTAATCTAAAGTACTTCAAGTGGTTGGTAAACATTAGAAAAGTGCTCCACAAATACAATCCATTTATCAGTTTTAAACTTCTGATTCCAGATCAGACTAAAGACAGAGATTGTCCTGAGCTGCTTATTAGTTCCTGATTAGGAGGAAAACAGAGATCAGATCCATCTGATAGATGTGATCAAATGTGAAAAAAGCAACAAACATTCAGGTTAACAATTCAGCTGCAATTTTTCACTATTGGGCATCCATACCTGACTGAGGTGGCAGACAAGAGCCCTGTTTATTCAGTACAGGTGAATCTACCGGAGCAGATCTTCTCCATGCTGCAGGAAATCCCAGAAACTCTCCCAAAATGTTTCATGTGCCAGTAAAGGTCCGCTCTGAGTTTCCTTCTCAAAATATGAACATCAGAGATAACCACTGGTCACAAATCAGAGGCCCGTCACATGTATGGAGGGTGGGCATGGTCCGCAATCACCGGCGCTCAAAATCTGTTAAATGTGACCAACCGTCAGAGAGCTAGGAGATGCTCTGCCTGCAGGAAGGTGGGGGGCAGGAAGAGGGAGCAAGAGAGGAGAGAGGGGAAAGGCAGAGGAGAGAGGAGGGAGGGATTAGAGAGGGAAGGGGTGGGGTGGAGGAGCTGGTGAGAGGAGGGACAAGAGGTGGGGGGTGGGGTGCGGGCTGTCCAATCTAGTCAGGGGTCCCTTGGTGCCCCAGGATGAGACTGAGCTCCAGACCCACTGAGCAGGAGCTCCAAGAGAGGTGAAACTGGACCCTTGGCTTGCTGCTTGGCGCCTCCTCGTGGTCCAAAAGAACAGCAATTTAAAGTTAGAATGACACCGTGTGGCTCCGAGCAATAAATAACCCACTTGAGCTTCATGATCAGTCACACATACAGGCGAGTAGGTCAAAGGTTTGTGCTGCCAGGTGAGCGTCGAGAGTTGCCAGTTGGCCGTGTCCTTAGGCAGGAAACTTCACCAGCAGAACTGTTCTGTTCATCAGATTAAACCAGACCTGTCCTGGTTCAGACTGGATTAAGCCAGATCTGGTATACTGAGATTTTTTTTATTCCATTAAAATTCTACTCCAGCTCTTCCTTCTCTTTTATGGTGGTCCTCTTCCTCAGACAGCTCCATCCTTCATCAAACAGCTGCACCTTAACAGTTAGACGTTTTCTTCTGCAGCTTCTGATTTATTCTAGTCTAGAGGATCCAAATATGCAATCTGAAGTTTGTTCTTTGTGTGATGGAACCTGCTGCTCTGGGCTTATCAGACAACCTGTGGCACCATCATCATCAGAAAGTACAGCATGAGGATTAACATAATCCAAACAGGAAATTACATCAGGTCTCCTTTCACAACTCACCTGAGCTTCTCCATGAACTGGACCTGATGGAGAACAAACTGGTTTCACCGAACCGAGTTAATCTCAAGACGAAGTTTTTCTAACCTACCTGCAGCCTATGAGGCACCTCGTTGTGACAGAATTCAGCAAAAACATTTTAATCAGATATTTTTATCATCTTGGGGAAATTTTTCTTGGCATCTGAGCCCTCCGAGGAGCAGTGGGCTGCTGGGGCCCGGGTCACACAAACTCCTAATCCAATCATGGTTCTGATAATGTTCTGATCACAATATTCTAATTGCCTGAGATTTTGACTGAAAACCAAATCATCACAATTATATAAAATATCTGTAGTCTATCTCATATATTAGTTTCACCTGTAAGATAGGAATCTTATTAAAACTTGTTTTGTTCAGTTGAGGAACGTAATGATGATGATGATACAGATAATAACAATAATAATATAATATGACTTGTAATAATAAAACATTTTATTTTATGCCTCATTTCTTCAGCCCAAGGTCACCGTACTAAATACAGATAAATCATCAGTAAAAATAGAGATAAATCATCAGTAAAAACTTGTACAACAAAGCCTAAACCAGAAAGTCAGCAGCCAGAAACCTGGTATCCGAACCAGTCCACCCAGATAAAAGGTGTTTAGAGCTGCAGCCCGTCCAGGACCTTTGAAAAGAGACCGTTATTCATTTCTGATAAATATCTACAGAAGAGGATTTGGGCCACCGGACAAAAATGATTCTCTGTTTAGTTCAGAATATTACATTCAGAAATAGTTTTACGAGTCCATAAACATCCTTTCTTGCGTGTTTGTTTCTGTTATTAGTTTTGCATACAGAATTGGGAATATTTTCCATGTGAAATGCTGACATTTGCGGAAAACGAAACATAAATAAATCTAAAAGTATTACCGGTACTTTTATTCAACACATTTATAATGACATTAAGCAGCAAAGCTGCTTAAACTGGCTAAAGGTATTCAGAGCCTGGTGGCTCCAGAGCCACAGGCTGCAGACCCTTGCTCCCCACTTTAGTGATGTTCTGGTTTCATTATGAGAACCAGAACCTTCTTCCTCAGAGCCCGCCTTGGCTGCAGCAGTACCGGTCCGGTTCAGGTGGTTCCTTTTCTACATCTCATCAGCGTGTGCCGGTTTCATCAAGTCATCGATCTTCCCAGTAACTGTAGGAAGGTTCCCTGATTGGCTCCTGTTGGAGGCCGTGCCACCAGAAGCTCCTACTTGGTCCTGGGGAACACCTGGAGGTTCTGATTGGTTGAGCTCGGACAGCGCTGACAAAGCTTCGGAGCGGGAAGTCGAACCGGCGCCGACATCTGCTGTCAGGTTGGAGAACGATGTGTCGGTCAGGATGTTTCTAGAAATTACTGATGAGATGAAAAAGAATTAGTGCCTTAGTTGCAGGCCAGAACCTTTTGACCCAACAGAACCGTGTTTAGGTCAGAATCAGAATTCGTCTGGGTTGTCCTGCAACAGAAACAAACGTGAAGCTGGGATGTGACATCAGTCACACATACAGGTGAGTGTCATGGTCTGCGTCTTCCCTCATGTGTCTCCTCGTGTTCTCCATCCCTCTCTAGTTCCCATTTTGTGTCTCATAAGAGCCCACTTATGTCCTTTGTCTGCATCTCATTTATGTGTCTTCTGTTTGTAGCCCTTTAAATCATTCCTCCCAGGTCCTGTGTTCATTCGGTCATCCCCTGCCCCTCCAGGTGTTCCTTCACGTTCTTTGTAGCTCCAGCCTTTTTGTCCCCAGCTCCCTCCTGGCTTTCTTCATGTCTCTTAGTCTTCCCACCTCAGTTTATATAGGTCTTTTATTTCAGTGTGTGTGTGTGTGTGTGGGTGTGTGTGTGTGCGTGTGTGTCCTTCCCCAGCCCGGTGTAGTGTTGTGTGTGTGTGGGTGAGTCCTTCCCTCAGTCTTTAGGTTTAGTTTTGTGTTTTATAGTTTTAGGTTTATCTGCCCTCCTCTGGTTCTGTTCCCCATTTAGTTAATTGTATTCACCTGCTTCCCTCCTGCCCTCACTCCACACACCTGCTGCCTGTTTCCCTAATTGCTCCTCCCAGTCTATTTAAGCCCTGTCTTGTCTCTGTGTTGTGTCGGTCCATTGTGATGTATTCTGTCAAGTCTTCTCGTGTCTCTAGTGTTTGGATTTGAGTCTTCTCGTGTCTCTAGTGTTTTTGGATCTCCAGATCATTATCTGGATTTTTGGACTTTTGGCTTCCAGCCTTTTTTTGGATTTATTTTTGTTGTTTGGTTCATCCTAAAATAAAGGATTTTTCTTAATCTTCATCCCTGCCTCGTGTCATCCTGGTTTCCTGCATTTTGGGTCCTAACCATCCTCGTATCGTGACAGCGAGGAGGTCAAAGGTTGGTGCTGCCAGGTAAACTTGGAGAGTTGCCAGTTTAAACAAAGGCTCTGTCTGGTTCAGTCATTGTGTCCTTGGGCAAGACACTTCTTTATAAATGAAATGGGACGTTAAGGCAAGGCAGCTTTATTTATATAGCACATTTCTGTCACAACAGGAAGTGATGTCAGCAGGGAACTAACCTCCAATTGGTCTGTAGTCATCATCAGATGATTGACGGCTGAACGGGCTGAAACTGGGCAGGATGATGAGACCGAGTGAGACCAGCACGATCTGAGGGTCCAAACAGGTCAGATCAGAACCAGTTCACCAAAACATAAAATAGTACACAGAATCAGATGGGTCCAAAAGAACCAGGTCACACTGGTAACCAGGACCAAAGAACACAAATAATGGTGTCAGAACCAGATCCACAAGCCTGATTACATGGTTGGATTAGAAGTCTGCTACATTTTGGACCACATCTGGTCCAGAGGGATCTGTGGAACAGGTTCTGGATTGGCATGCTGCTGTCCTGACCCGTACCCAAACATGAACTGGTTCTGTTGGACTTTCAGATGTGTAAACAAGAAAAAACGGGTAAAACTCCTCATCACCTGGTGTCATCATCAGAACATCTGTAAGTTCTGGATGAGGATCTGGACCAGAACCAGGTCTGAGAGGGACGTTAATAGGAAATAGGAAGCAGGAAACAGGAAGCATGATATTGACTGACTAGACATGGATCTTTTGGGTTTCGTACCAGGAGGCAGGTGCTGGTCTGGACTCCTTTACTGACCGTCTGCCTGATGAGAGCCTGAAGCTGCTGCAGCTGGACCAGCAGAGACCTGGACACAAACATGGACACGTACCTGTCAAGTTTGGTGTTTGAAAATACAGGGGGGGGGGGACAGTTTCCCAGTCAGAACAGGATACTTGATGGGTGTGCAGGAGTCCAGAGAGGTCATGGGAGGTCGGGGTTAAAACGTCAGACGAACAGAAAGCAACTCTGGCTGGGTGCGGTACCGGGCTCTACCTGTTGCGTTTCTCCAGGTGTTCTACAGTCCGCTGCAGCTGTTGGTTCTGAGCAGAACACGCCGCCGCCCTGCAGGAACAAACACATGATTAGACGATCAACCTGAGCTAGTCCTCAGTAGCCTGGCCTGCCAGACTCATCCTCTGATAAACTCTACACAGAGAACTAGTCTGGTTACTCACAGGCAGAGAGGCACGTGAGGGGCCAGCTCAAAAATAACCATTTAGAAATAAGACGGAAATGCCGACTGAACCGCCCGATGCTGTAGTTTTTTGTTGTAGTCAAAAATGGCATCTGGCAACGTCGCAAACATCTTTGTTTAGAAGAAAGACTTTTAGCGCTTCTTCTTGTTGTGGTTTTAAAGACATGTTCAGGTCATTTAGAACAGAGGAAAGAGCCGCAGTGAACTCCACTTCGTTTTCTTGTTAATGAGAAACTCAGCGTTGCGGTGTGTGATGTACGCTGCTCAGCGCTGATTGGCTTGGTTAGAATTCTCAGGGGGTGGGGTTATTTGAATAGGAGAGTTCCCAGACCCAATGCTTCTCATAAGGAAGCATGGGGCTGGTTGGTCAGGCTAAGTCTTCCGACCAGATCAATCTGTCATTGATCCACAGCTCTCATCCGGAACCAGAACTGTAGACGACCGGACACAGATCCAGAGATCGTCACCATGGAGATGGAGATCACTGAGCTCAGAGAGGCTGCTGTAGTCAGCTGCTGGACCGGATCAGATCAGAACCTCACCAGGTGTTCTGATTAGAAAGGACCTGACTGGTTTCCTCCTCAGCTAGAAGAATTTCTAACAACCATCTGGCTCCGACTCAAACTGCAGCCATCACACACCTGTGATTCGGCTCCGCCCTGTTGGGTGTACCTGCTCTCTAGCCCGTCGATGTACTCCTTCTTCCTCCTCCGGCTGTCCTGAGCCGACTGCTTGTTCCGGATCTTCCTACGGACCTTTTTCAAGATTCGCTCTTCAGCCTGTCATGAAAAGTAGGAGAATCAAGGATGTTTGTGTTTAGGATGTCAACTCTCTGACCTCTGACCTTGGTTAGAGGCAGGTTGCTGGGCAGATGGACTCCCTCCTCCGTCAGAAGCTTCTGCTCCTCCTCTGTCAGCTGCAGCTCTGAGTACAACTGCTCCTGAACCAGAAGACTGAACCAGTGAGTCCTCCAAGTCCGACCTGACCTCCGAGCACACTAACTGACAGGAAGTCTCACCTGGTCTCTGTCAAAAAGGGGGGTGGGGCTTCTGCTGCTGCCCTGACAGGATGATGATGTTGCTGGCACCTCATTAACGATGCACGAATCAGAAAACAACAGCCGAGACCTCCATTCATCTGCTACCAAACAGGAAATGACATCAGGAGAAAGGAATGTGGGATTGACAAGATGGGAGCTCAGCTAACAACCGACTCCTCCGACACCTGAAGCAGACTCACCCAGTTCAATGGAGATTATGTTCTCTTGATTTGGTCCAAACGTGGTTCCACCCACACTGCTGATGTCATAAACCACCTGGAAGACAGTTGCAGGGGCTTGCTGGCTGGTTGCCGTGGTAACAGCCATCACCACCGGGATGGGACTTTTAAGGATGTCCTCCTTGGAGACATTGCTCTCTGATGACAGGTCCACAGGTGAGGCACTGGAGAACACCTCGTTTGGATCGACACCATGGAGGACATCTTCTGATTCGCTGTCGCTTAATGTGGACTGGACCAGGAAGGACATCAGCGCTAGGTCAGATTTTAACCTGATTCTGTAAGACGCTGACTAGATCTGATTGTTCTGAAGGAACAGTTCTAGCAAACCAAAGGTGGTTCTGGTTCTAGGAAAGTATGTATGCAATGTAATGGGATTGAGGTCCTGCAGGTCCCAATGTAAACCCTGCAGGAGTGGGAATAAACAGTGGGACTTGAATAATCCTGCTAGAAAATGGAGGGTTCACCTGAGATACCCATCAGCACGAAGGCTGGGGGAAATTAGATTTATGGAAACAACGGTCAGATTAATGGGATAGTCCTATGGAAACAGAGAGGGAGACTCAGCTCCTACCCAACAGCTTGAGCTGCTAAAGTCATTAGCAAGGTAAGAAACCACGTTCAGCAGCCTTGTGACGTAAGCTAGCTGGTTATGTTATTACACTGTATTAGCTTGTGTGATAGCTGACAAAAACAGGTGAGGTGAGAGTGTCCTATGCGTTGGACTGTGTATGGAGAGGCAGGATTGGGATCTAAAAGATTCCTACACAGGGCTCGAAAGTTCAGGTTCAGGTATAAAAGAAAAGTAGAGAAACGGTAGAAACTCAGGAGCTGGTTCTGTTGCCATGACAACAACCACCTCTAAACTCCAGCTAACTCACCGGTTCAGGGTCTACCACCCGGTCCTGCAGGGGTTCCTCTGGTCCAGTGTAAGAGTCTTTGGAGCAGGGGAACGGAGTGTGGAACAGCCAACTGCCCGACGCCTTGTCTCCTGGAATCGAGTCGCCACTCTCTGCATCCATCACCTATAAGACGGGCTGCAGGTGAGCCGCTGAACCCGCTCTGTAACAGAACCACATTATAATAGAATGTCAGAACAGAAGCAAAAAACTCTGGGAAACAAATGGATCTGAGCACAAGCATAGTTAATTTGAAAGTAGAAGCTGAAACTTTCGTTCCGTTGGTTTGTTCACTCACTAGAGGAACAGACTCGTTTGGGTTCTGATGTCCCACAAGGAGGTAGATCTGTGGGGATGATGAATACACTGATGTGGGCTAAAGAGGTCTGATGATGTCAGCATAAGTGGGTCAGGTGAGGCAACGCTGCAGGAGATCCTGCTGCACACCCTCACACTCAAACAAAAACTAGTCCAACTGGACAGAACTTGCAGATCCGGATTCGGTGGAAACGCAGAGAAGAGAGCACCTTTTCAAGTAGAACAAACTCATCAACAAACCTGGATTCTGGTACCAAACAGAACATTCAACTAGAGATGAGCCGCTTTCTGACAACAGTCATGTTGTCTGCAGAGATATTATGGTCCATGATTGATTCTTCTAATGTTTAACGTTATGATCCGGTTCTTGATAAATGACCTGGATGTGTTGCTCTAGTCACCCACTGGTGGTGATGAGCTACCCTGGGACATGGGCCCCCGGTCCTTCTGACCACCATTGGGGGGGGGGGGGGGGTCACGTGGGGCGTATGTGTCTTGTCCAAGGACACCAAGACTGACACGGAGGAAGCCAGGATTGGAACCAGCAACCCACTGATTACAGTATGCAAATTCTAACAGTGTTTACGGCTCTAATCCAGGTCTTATTGATAACTATTTTATCCAGTTTGTTTGATTGTTTAAGGACATAATTTGTTTTCTATTAATATTCACAGTAATAGGCTTAAAAAATTAAAGCAAGTGTTATGAATATAAAAACACTGTGGTATTATTAAAGTCTATTCTGTTCTATAAAGTATTATGACTCTAAAACATGTATGAATATAAAATATTATAAAGTTAGAGCTATAAAACATTTTAATAAAGTATTATGACTTAAAACATTATAAAAAAGTATGACTATTAAACACTATAATAAAGTATTATGAGTATTAGACATTATTATTAAGTATTATGACTATTAAACATTATTATTAGAACATTATTATTAAACTAGGCTTAAAACATTTTTATTTGATAGGGCCTTTGGTTAAAATCTGATGTTAGCCTAGATCTGGACAAGTGGGGGATTAGAGGGAGGTGGAGTGTACAGTCGGTAAAGACGGCTCTCCCTCATGCCTCCATCTAAAAAGGCTAGGTTATCAAGAGTTATCTCTGTAGTTATGCTGCTATAGGCTTAGACTGCTGGAGGATACACTGACCACTTTCCACACTCTATTACTAACTGTATTATTTTCTGCTACCTCAGCTGTTAACTTTATTTTTTCTCTAAGTGTTTTTCTCTCCAGAAGAAGCTACAATGATGTTCTGCTGAGCTGTAGTGGCCTCATGGAGGGGGCCATCATCTTGAACACTTTTGCTAACCACTTAAACTTGTTGGGGCAGCAGTAGCTCAGGTGGTAGAGCGGGTTGCCTCATGATCGGAGGGTCATGGGTTCGACTCCAGCTCCCGCCAGGGGTATCCTGCTGTTGTGTCCTTGGGGGGTCCTTGGGGCTGGTGTTGGTGTATGCGTGTGTCTGCTCTGTCTTCTCGATCCCCAGTGAGTTGTGGTGGATGGCTGCTTATGCTGAGCCAGGATCCTCTGGAGGTTTTTTCTGTCAAAAGGGAGTTTTCCTCTCCACTGTCGCTGTAGTTCATATCTCCTTTAGTGTGTTGTGTTTCCTTTTGCATTTAGGTCATTAGTTTACTTATCTTTAGTTTTCCTGTGTCCTTGTTTTACAGTGTTTAGGTTTATTTTTAGTAGCTTTTGTTTTACAGGATTTAGATCTGGTGTTATCCCCTGACAGTGCATTTTGGGTCCAAACCTCCTACACTCAACGTGACACTTATATAGGAAACTTTTTACTGATTGGCTTAATGAACTGAGCTGTATTGGAATGTTTACTATGTGAAGTGCCTTGAGACGACTCTTGTCATGATTTGGTGCTATATAAATAAAATTGAATTGAATTGATGTATTATGACTATTAAACGTTATAAAGTATTAAGACTATTAAACATTATTATAAAGTATTAAGACTATTAAATATTATTATAAAGTATTATGACTATTAAACACTATTATAAAGTATTATGACTATTAAACATTATATAAAGTATTATGATTCTTAAACATTAATGCTGTTAAACATTATTATAAAGTATTATGACTATTAAACATTAATACTGTTAGACATTATATAAAGTATTATGACTATTAAACATTAATACTGTTAGACATTATTATAAAGTATTATGACTGTTAAACATTAATACTGTTAGACATTATTATAAAGTATTATGACTATTAAACATTAATACTGTTAGACATTATTATAAAGTATTATGACTGTTAAACATTAATACTGTTAGACATTATTATAAAGTATTATGACTGTTAAACATTAATACTGTTAGACATTATTATAAAGTATTCTGACTATTAAACACTATTATAAAGTATTATGACTATTAAACATTAATACTGTTAGACATTATTATAAAGTATTATGACTATTAAACATTAATACTGTTAGACATTATTATAAAGTATTATGACTATTAAACATTAATACTGTTAGACATTATTATAAAGTATTATGACTGTTAAACATTAATACTGTTAAACATTATTATAAAGTATTCTGACTATTAAACACTATTATAAAGTATTATGACTCTTAAACATTAATACTTTAGACATTATTATAAAGTATTATGACTATCAAACACTAGTATAAAGTATTATGACTGTTAAACATTATATAAAGTATAATGACTCTTAAAAATTAATACTATTAAACACAATTATAAAGTATTATGACTATTAAACATGGTCATAAAAAAAGCTAGAAGCCTGTGAAGTATAACCTACCCACTTTAAGCTGTAACTCCGGTTTATAGTTGCTTATTTTATTTATTTATAAACATTTCCAAATGAACTGGTTCCGCTTCCCAGGAATTTCCAGGACGCAGCTCGTACTCACGTTTGGTCTGCGTTTCCGGCTCGCACCTTCTCCACCAGAACGAGACCGAACCTAAGATTGGATCCACGACAAAAGGGTCGGCTCAGGTGACAGAAACAAACAGAAACCAGCTGGCGGACCACAGTGGACCGGACCGGACTTTTCCTCCTGGCTTTTTCCGCCTCCCCGTCCCTCCCTGCACGTGAATGTCGCCACCTGCTGTTTGGAGGACACAAATACTGTATCTACAGATTTAATTTAAAAACAAGCAAAAAATATATATAATCCATTCAACATTCCCACAATGCAAAATCAGTCAAAACGGTATCTATATGCTCCTTTCTTTGTTTGATATAAATCTTATGTCAGCTGACTGGTTGTGTTATGAACGTTGTGTTATGAACCCTTGATACTGTGTGTTGTTAAAAGTTCTTTTTGACATCATTTGAAATTACTGTAATGTTCTGACTGCAAATAAAGGTTTGTTAAAAACGTTTTAAACAGTTTTCTTTTCAAGGGATACAATGCAACATTTTCATATTTTTAACCCATTTTCTTCAGCCAGGATGTGCTAAAATGACCCTTGTGGATCACTACCTGGGGTCCGTGACCCCCAAGGGGGTCCCCACTATTTTGTGCTTACTGAGGTTGTGTGGTTACCAAAAATATTTTTGTAAAAATTAAAATTCTAAAATCCAGAAAACACACCCAATAGTACAATCAAAACTCTGTGTATGAGGCATATCTCTGTATGTGTGTATAAAGGTTGCAATTATCAGCTTTCAAGACTCAAGATCATTTTATTGTCATTGCACAGATGTACAACAAAATTAGATAGCTCACGTAAGAAGATAGTAAAATATAAGTATAATAAAATAACAAGGCTAAAATAGAAGTCACACACACATGCACCCACAGACCATTTGCACACACAACCAGTTTAAGGTTAAAAATGCTAAAGGATAAATGTAAACACTGTAATAACACAAGTCTAAACTACAAACTGAAATATAAAGTAAACATAAACATAATATAAATGTAGTCACATGTTGAGATATCAGGGTTAACTAGCTTAATGTAAAGGTGCTGTAGAGCACTTGATGTCCAGCAGATTCACTGTTGGTGTGACCTCCTAGCAGCAACATTCAGTTCAGTGATGGCTCTTGCACAAAAGCTGACAACAGCCTGCTGGTGCATGTTTTTAATGTGCTGTTTCGTTTTCCAGATGGAAGAGGTTTGAGGAGATGGTTGGCAGGGTGGGTTGAGTCCTCAAGGATGTTTGTGGGTTTTTGAAGGCAGGAAGTGGTGAAGATGCCATCCAGGGAAGGAAGGCAGGTGTGTGTGTTTGCTATTTTCTCTGCAGTTTTGATTACTCTCTGCATGGTCTTCCTGTCAACTGCAGAGCTGCTGCTGTACCACACCAGGATGCTGTTGGTCAAAACTCTCTCTATGGAGCAGTGATAAAACCACACCAGCAGTTTCTGTGGCAGGTTGATCTTCCTGAGAGCCCTTATATGTTTGTGTCCAGGAACTTGAACTTTGACACCCTCTTCACCTACTCCCCATTTATTGTGAGTGACTGGTGCTCCACCTTTTTCCTTCTTGGGTCAATGATTTCTTTGGTTTTGTTGGTGTTCATGGTCAGGTTGTTAGATGTACACCAGTCCACCAGCTGCTGCACCTCTTCCCTGTACGCTGACTTATTTCCCTGGCTGATTAGGCCCACCCCAGTTGTATCATCAGCAAACCTAATGATAGTGTTGATGTTGTGGGTAGGCGCACTTGTGTGTAGCGGGAGTACAAGAAGGGACTCAGCACCCAGCCTTGTGGGGCTCCTGTGCTAAGCGATAGTGAGGAGGAACTTTTCATTGTGAAAAGGGGTTGGATGCAAGTCAATGGAGCTAAAAGTTATTTTCTAATCCACTTTGCCTTACACCCTGAATTGCACATATGTTGTACTACAATTTAAATGAAAGGAACTTATGTGTGTTTCAACCACGCCTATCACATACTTTGAGATTTATCAGCTTATAAAAATTTGTTTTTAGCACAACTACAAATCAGACGTTGGCACATTGCATTTATGACATCGCCACAGAATCTCCCCTGCCCTGGCATAGCTGTCTGCTACTTACCATATGACAAGTTTTATGGTGGTTCTTTCCTCCTGAAGGAAGGATTTTCCCTCTGCTCTTCTCCATGTCAATTACAAGGAATCGTTGAAAATGGACACAGTAAATACTTCCTTAAGTGTTTATTAACCACAAACATGTAAACTCCTACGATGTTCTGAATGTGCCAAAAATATGTAGTTGTCACAATGTCCTTAAAACTTGTTGTCCAGCTGTTCTTCATCTCTCATACAACCGGTCGACACGTGATGTTGTCTTTGTTCTGACATTATAGTCTATTGGCCGGTTGTGTGGCTACCTGATGTCGTCTGACAATGCCGTTAAAACCTATCTTCACGCTATCTCATCACTGTTGTATAGCTGTTTTGTTAGCTTGAAAATAAGTTCTAAACAAGAGTGACGATGCATTAGAAGATCATAACATTACAGCAATACAGAACAATTTAATAAAACAAATCATGTTAAATGTCATAACCTGTTATGGCACTCATTTCTATCCAAGTAGAAGTGAAAATCTATTTGTGACCACAGAAGCACTGGTGTCATTTTAAAAGATTAACACAAATGCCAACCCACTTGTTTAGTGAACATATGAACTAGACAAAGACATGGACAGATATGTTTGGCACATTCAAAACAACATTAAATAGGTAGATACATTTTTTTTTATTCAGAGGGACTTCTATTTACAAGGAGTTTCTTACAAAATATAATATCCCTGTAACTCCCGGAGATTATGCTAAAGTTTTTGGAGCTGTCCCATATGGTGTGTGTATGTTTTTAAGAGTCAACAGAGAGTTGATGCTAGTTAAACTATTGTCACCAAGTGACACACCTGCCGGGAAGATCTGACATTCCAGCTTCCTGCCGTCACCTGAAGATGACCCAGACCAGACGGGACCAGAGGTTCACGCCATCGGCAGCGTCCATCTCGACCTCCTGGCCCCCTGGATCACTTGGAGATCTTCACACAAGGGCACGTAGGTCAGCACAAGTAGCATTGGATGGTTTTATAAACAAATCTCTAGCTTATCGAACCATACAGCCCAACTGATTTTACCACCCAGACTCCACAATCTCTCTCAGATACTTAAGAAAGGTTTTGCTAAAACATCTAGCTTAAATTTCATAATTTCATTCATCGTCTGTTATCTGTATAACCATGATTTCATTCATACTTTGCCATGTACAATAATTTAGTTTAGGAAAATGAAGTAATTTTCATAACTATGTTTTTGACTCTGTATTAATATGAAGTGTGCATGTTCCCTGAATCAGTCAAAGAAACAAAAGTTTTCTGATTAAACATTCAAAGACCAATCAAATTGATATTTCATATTTAAATGGAATATCAATATCTTATTGAACATTTGTATATTATGTACATTTGTTGTCAATCCCTAAAGCTACAAGGCGTATAAAACTATTAATATATGTAATTTTTTTAAGGTGTTCATTTGAACCCCTAATACAATCCCCAATCTAGCACATTTTCTTATCTTTCTATCTTCTTATTTTTCTTCTTTTCATTCTTCTACTTCACTCTGTAATTGTTTGGCAAATGTGTTATGTTTGTATTTGTAAATAACTCAGCATGTCACTTTTGTCTGTGATTTTCAAGAGCATCTGGCTGCAGACATCAGCTGGCGTCTTTGCCGTAACAGGAAATGACGTATCCGGAAAAACAAGTGTCATTACCTTCGCCGGAAGTCATTACCTTTGCCGGAAGTAGTTTTTTTCGGGTCATTACCTTTGCCGGAAGTAGTTTTTTTTCTTGAATACGCTTTATTGACAAAGCACAAAAGTAGTTTGGATTTGTCAAAACCATACCGTGTCGTTTTTCTCTTCGATTTGTACACATTTAAGAGAAAAATTACACGGTGGGTCATTACCTTAACCAGAAGTCATTACTTTCACTGGAAGTAGTTTTTAAAAAAACAAAACTTACCGGAAAAAGCTTTTTATTTCGGATTTTTTTTTCTCTTCAGATCTGGACTGGCAAACTTAAGTAACGTTACCTGCGTTGCATGAAAATTGAATATTAAATCCCTTTGTTCTTCAGACAGGGAATTTTTATGACAGTAGCACATACATACATACATATAAATTATATATATATATATATATATATATATATATATATATATATATATACACACACACACACATATATGTATATATACACACACACAATAAAAGGCTGTAAAGTGAATTAAAAAAACATATGGATAAAATGAGAACACGTTAAACTAAGACTTTTCAAAATGTGCAAACAAAATAGTACTGGCTAAATATTCAGTTTTATTGTTAAGCCCAAGATGAACTTTTGACCTACACCAATTGCTAAAGTACAGGACTCCCAGAAGCAGTGAAAAACATTTCAGCAACACTCCTCTCTCACCAGCAACAAAAATTAGTTATTAAATATCCACAACACTGTCCTACTGTGTATCACAGCAGCTCATTGCAACAGAATTTAACTACTACAGCTGATAACTATTTAGCTAGTTGGTATTTATTTTGAGTGAAAGACAATAAAACCAAAGAAACACTTGATTTCACAACCATTTTATTTTGGGTACAAATGAATTTGCTGAAGCATGGCTTTCTCAGCTGCATATCGATTCATCCCCTCCCATTTTTCCAACACTTTTATTGTTACCTGAAAAACATGCAGGATTACTTCAACGTCGTCGTCTTCCTCCGCTTGTCCGGGTCCAGGTCGCGGGGGCAGCATTCCAACTAGGGAGCTCCAGACCGTCCTCTCCCCGGCCACCTCCACCAGATCCTCCGGCAGGACCCCAAGGCGTTCCCGGACCAGATTGGAGATGTAACCTCTCCAACGTGTCCTGGGTCGACCCGGGGGCCTCCTGCCGGCAGGACATGCCCGAAACACCTCCCCGGGGAGGCGTCCAGGAGGCATCCTGACCAGATGCCCAAGCCACCTCAACTGGCTCCTATCGATCCAGAGGAGCAGCGGTTCTACTCCGAGTCCCTTCCGGATGTCCGAGCTCCTCACCCTATCTCTAAGGCTGAGCCCGGCCACCCTACGGAGGAAACTCATTTTGGCCGCTTGTATCCGCGATCTCGTTCTTTCGGTCATTACCCAAAGCTCATGACCATAGGTGAGGATTGGGACGTAGATCGACCGGTAAATCGAGAGCCTGGCTTTCTGGATCAGCTCCCCCTTCACCACGACAGATTGGTTCAGCGTCCGCATCACTGCAGACGCCGAACCAATCCACCTGTCGATCTCCCGATCCCTCCTACCGTCACTCGTGAACAAGACCCCGAGATACTTAAACTCCTCCACTTGAGGTAGGACCTCTCCCCCGACCCGGAGTTGGCAAGCCACCCTTTTCCGGTCGAGAACCATGGATTTGGAGGTGCTGACCCTCATCCCAGCCGCTTCACACTCGGCCGCGAACCTATCCAGCAAGAGCTGAAGGTCAGAGCTGGGTGAAGCTAGGAGGACCACATCATCCGCAAAAAGCAGAGACGAGATTCTCCTGCCACCAAACTCTGTTAAGGATTACTTCATACACTGTCAAATGTTTTGGAAAAGTAACTTTTATACCAATCACTGCTGAAGACTGCGTTGTACCTCTGGAACAAGGACATCAAACACCAAGTCCAGAAACTGGAACTCTCTCTTCTTTATTAGTTTATCTATTCCTGAGCATGAACCAATCCGCTCTGTCAGCTCGTCAACCTATAAAACACGTTAACATAAAAATGAACAAAACATTCCTCTCAGCATTAGACAACGGACCCAGGTGGCCCACTGACCACGCATCCACATAAATAAATCTGATGCAGCTTATTGTAAGTCAGTATACATTTACCTGTGCATCAGCAAAGTGGAACATCAGTGGCTTTAGTCTTTGCTTTAATTTAAGCGAGACACCTGGATTGTGCCACAGATACATGCGGCCAGACTTCACTCCACCGCTGCAGAGATCCTTATACAAAGTCTGAGACAAGAGTTAAAAATAAGCAACATTACCACAGATAACAAGAGATTGCATTATCCTATGTCCAATTTTAGAGTCTTAATTTATTATAATTAAACATTACCTTGATTTCACCATCTGAAATTACTGCCTGGGTTCCATTTTTCAAAGCCTCGATTGTCCTGTAATTTGGATAAAAATACATCTTATTAGCAAATGAAGAATACAAGCACATGTAAGGAGTTTTGTCAGTGTCACTTGAAGAAGTCCGATACTCATTTTAGATCTATATTTAAGGCCTGTAACTCCTGAATGATTTGCAGCTACATGTGCTTAAATCCGGTAATATTAATATAAACCAAACCCGATCAAAGCAGTCAGTCGACAAAAATATCTATTTTTTATAAGGATAGGATTATTCTGAAACAGAATCAGAAGGAGGGCGGCATTAATTAGAGAAGCGGCTACTATTTCAAAGTTATTGTACCTGTTGCAGGACACCTGATTTGTGCAACCACAGTAGAATGACCAAGCACACCACACACAATAACTGAAAAATATTTAGAGAAAGCTAAGCTTGTCCAGAAAATACATTTTATTTCTGGGTGCACAGGACCAGTTCCAGTGTGGGCCAGATGCTGAAAAATAAATTCATAAATCTGTCTTTTTGAAGTTTCACAAATCAGAGGAAGGTTTCAAAAATCACAAACTATGTTTTATGCATTCCTACGAGCCCAGAATAATCTAAAACAGGTTTGAAGAGTGTATGTATTGTAGGTTTTGAGCTAGAGCAGAATAAAAATGGTCAGAGTAGAGAAAAATTGGGTGTATTAGCCCTTTAGCCATTTCCCGACTCGGAAGCTAACTTTAGCCTCATATGAAAACTAGTGATTGAAACCACTTACAAATCTCTGAAAATCTACGCTTTTAATTAAAAAAGGGTATTAATAACGTTTCAGTCAAGTCAGTATTAGAAATCGTGGTCTTTATATCATATCTAAATTATATATAAAGTTAATATTATTACTTTAACTGTTTTAACAAACAGGGAGACCAGAAAAATCAAATAGCTAAGTTAAAGCTAAGCTACAATTGCTGATAGCTTTATTTATGTAGCTTTTGTGTTAGCTAGCTTGTGATCTCCCTTCGTTTTAAGACTGCGTGTTAATATTGATACAATTAGCTATGAAACACGGTGCCTTTGCAATAATTCTCTGGTAAAGCTTTAAACGCTACAGTGCCTACATTTAAGAACTAAGAACGGTTGCAACAATTAGTTAATTTCATCCTTATCTTTCTTTCTTTATCTATCATCCTTATCCTTACCTTTCCTCAATTGAAACCCGCCGAGTATGGTTGAAACAAAAACAACGTAGCGGCCGCCAAAAAAAAAGACAAACTTCCTGCCGAGGTCTTTCGCTCGTCGATTTTCCGGTAAAAGTAATGACGCGCCATCTTGCTCTCGACACACCAGCTGATGTCTGCAGCCAGGTCCTACTCGTGATTTTCGATTTCATCCATCTGTTGAACCCGGTTGAACCGGAAAATCCAAACCACCATACCGGAAACTGATAGCGCCCCCTAGTGGCCGGTACATGTAATTGAGCTATAACAAAATAATTGAAGTCTACAAACTTCACGTGAAATGTTATTTAAGAGCGATTAACCTGTTTAAAGGTAAGAAATTGTAGGAAGGTGCTGGCGCGCCCCGTCACGTGGAAAATGACCTTGTGACACCGATGATGACGTCTATGCAGCAGACAGGTTTAGTAGACGTAGCAACAGTTGGCTAACGCTGGTAATAATGTAGCTGCTGTTTGTAGCATGCAGCTAGTTAGCTTGGAGCGAACCGCTGCGTGCAGTTTAAAGGGACTGGTGTTAGCTGAGCCATAAGTCGCCCAACATCTCAGTGAGGTCTCGGGAAAACGTCCACCGTTCGTCCGGTTATCCAGCTGCTCCGGTCCCTATTCAGATACGTTTCTGTGTATAGTAGAGTTCTGGGTCTGAGCCAGAACATCTGGGGCTGTTGTCGCTACTGATGAACTTTTGAAGGTTCCAGGGAGACGCTAATAGGTTAGAAAACAGCTTAGTGACACAGAACTTTAAATCACAATCACCGAACCCGTCTCGCTGTCTTGACATGTAGACCCGTTTAGATCCGGTCCAGGTCAAAAGGTCAAAACCCACACCTCTTAACCCTGGTCACTGGACTGGATCGTCCTTTAGTGGCTGACCTGGGCTGATTTTTAAGGTTCTGGGTGAAGTATTTTGACCAAGCATGGTGCAGCTGGAATGGGCACTGAACATATTCAACAGTGGACATCATCAGAGTTCTCTTTGGGTCCAACAGAACCACCAGAGTTCTGTTGATGCTTTATTCAGGGTTCCCCTCAGTAGAAAACTTTAAACTAATTGAAATAATGAACTGAACTCAATCAGCTGATAAGTAGGATGTTTTCAATTGGAATGTTTACTTTGTAAAATGCTTTGCCACGACTCTTCCTGTGATTTGGCACTACGAATAAATTTAATTGAACTATTTGACCTGATGGCGAGAATCCTGGAATCTTTTCGTCTGCTCAGTGGGTCTAAGCCACTCCACATGATGATGTCACACATTTCTCCTGTCAAGACAGTTGTTCCTTTGACTTTTCTCTGTTTCAGTGGAGGCGGGCAGTGCTTCTAAGCAGCCATGATGGAGGTGCGACAGGTGGACATATCTCCTGCTGCTTCTGACCATAATAGCCCCACCACCTCCCCCTCCATCAGCTCTTCCCCCTCTGTGTCCCTCCCCTCCACCCCATCATCCTCCTGCAGCCCCCCACAGCCCCCGCCACCTTTGCTGGGCATCATCAGCGAGGGTGTTGGTGAGCTGAGCCTGATGATTGATGCAGAGGTGGCCCAGAAGGCGTGTCAGGAGGTCCTGCAGAAGGTGAAGCTGGAGCATGTAGAGACTGACGCTGCACACCTGCAGAATGGGGAGGGGCCAGACAGTGGGTCCCATAGCCCTCCAGCTCATACAGTCAAATCAGTACTGATCCGTGGGGAGGAGGAGGAGCAGGGAGGCCCTGCCGCCAGCTCGGCAAAGAGCGCCCGACGGCGACAAAGACACAACCCTTCGAAGCAGTCCTGGCTGCTGCGCCTGTTTGAGTCTAAGCTGTTTGATGTTTCTATGGCGATCTCCTACCTGCACAACTCCAAGGAACCTGGTGTGCAGGCATACATCGGAAACCGCCTGTTCAGTTTTTCGCACGAGGAGGTGGACTTCTACTTGCCGCAGCTGCTCAACATGTACATCCACATGGACGAGGACGTCGGAGATGCAATCAAGCCTTACGTGGTGGGTGTGGCCTCAGCTTCACTCTGTCATCAAACCTGTTGCTTATTCATCCACATCTGAGACCAGCTGCTAATCAAAGATGATTATAAGATGAAATCTCTGGATTGATGGATTTAAAAAAATCTTGTTTCATTTTAGAACAGCTTTTGTATGTGGTAACCATGGCAACAGCCACAGCTTAACAGTTCTGTGGGCAAAGCGGAATAAACATTCAGAGTCAGCAGGAGGACTGCTCTCACTTCCTCCACCTTTTAGGCTCATCCTAGACTAGAATCCAGTTCCTGGGTCGGTCCAGCGGTGGTTCTGCATTTAACTGATTTACATGCCAGAAATGGTAGATCTCTGTTTGATTGAAGAATGATTTTTTTTCTCTTTAAATTTGTAATTTTTACCTTTTGAAAATTAAAACAAGGTTTTAATCTCCGTAAACCGTTTTTGCTGAAACCAGCACTGATGAGACCACGGTCAGCCTGAGTCAGAAGTGTTCTTTGTTGCCATGGTAACTTTCCATTTCTGTGTACGTATGGTAATATGTTTGTGTGGGTTTTTTGGCCCTGTGTTTGTTCCTGCAGGTGCACCGCTGCAGGCAGAGCATCTCCTTCAGCCTGCAGTGCGCCTGGCTGCTGGGAGCATACTCCTCCGACATGCACATTTCCACTCAGAGACATTCTAGAGGAACCAAACTCAGGAAGCTCATCCTCTCAGATGAACTCAAACCTGCAGGGTCTCGAACCCGCAGGGAGCCCCTTGCTCTGACACCATTCTGCCCTGCGGCATCACCTGGGCCTCTGGGAGCAGAACACAGCCTGTCCCCATCCAAACGCACACATCAGCGCTCAAAGTCCGACGCCACGGTCAGCATCAGCCTGAGCAGCAACCTGAAGAGGACCGCCAGCAACCCAAAGGTGGAGAGCAGCCAGGATGAGGTGAGAGCTCCGTCAGCAGGATGGACATCCAGTAGACATCCCACTGAGTGCTCTGAGTCAGGTTCAGGTGACGTGACATCATCTTACCTGGGTGACCCAAAAGTTAAAAAAATGCAATTTTGTCTATCAGGATGCAAAATCAGAAGAGAGGATCTGAATCCTAGTTTCTATTCTGAGAGTTGATAAACTGAAAGCTTCATGTGAGTGAAATTCCCACCAGGCTTGTTCCAATCAGCTGTTTCCTCTTCAGGAGGAACCGTGCAAACGCTGGAAGGTCGTTTTGTCCCAAAGTGAGACGTGATGTTTTCCAACGTTTTGAGTTTATCGTCTCTGACGTCTGCATGAGTGAAGAAACAGTTAACGCTCATGTTTCTAAGCTTAATTTAAACGCATCACAAAGGCTTTGGTTTGTAGAACCCTGCAGGTTCTGATGCTCCAGTCTAAATCTAAACACACCGGTCCTCTCCCTCTGACCCTCAGGACAGCAGCTCCAGCTCCGACAGCCTGGAGTTTGATTCCTGTCCCGTAAGTTCAGACCCTAAATGTTACTACCTCCAGGGTGCATTGTGGGAAATAAAGGAGGCTCTGGGCTCTGGTTCTAATTCTGATTTTGGTGAGGAAAAGCAGCTTGTCTGTGGACCCACTATGGATCTGTTGGCGGTTCTGAGCTAACCTGTGTTCAGCAGCCTGTCTGTCTCCTCTGCGTTTGTGTGTCGGTTTTTAATTTGAACAGCCGAGCCTGCCTGCTTCAGATCTTAGCTACTGGATCAGAACCAGAGGGCTTTGTTTGAACTAGATGGAAAAACAAAATTACTCAAACTTATCAGGACAACGATTTTAGACCCGACACACAAACAACCGAGATCCGGTTCTGTCGGTTCCTGATATGAGGCGCTGCCCCCTTCATTACCTCTTTGTGTGTGTGTGTGTGTGTGTGTGTGTGTGTGTGTGTGTGTGTGTGTGTGTGTGTGCACGTATGCTCGTGTGTGCAGCCCATGCGTCTGGCACCTCAGAGGGAGTTCATCAAATCCCTGATGGGGATCGGGAAGCGTCTGGCCACACTGCCAACCAAAGAGCAGAAGACCCATCGGCTGATCTCAGAGTTGTCGCTGCTCAACCACAAGCTGCCGGCACGAGTCTGGCTGCCCACCGCTGCCTTTGAGCATCACGTGGTCCGTGTGCCACACACACAGGCTGTCGTCCTCAACTCCAAAGACAAGGTGAGATATTTTGTCCAGATCATCCCAGTTCACTGATGCTCTGTTTGAGACTGAAAACGAGCTCTGGGCCTGCCTGCTCCACTGGGTAATTGGACGTGTGTGGACTGACCCAAACAGGACCATGGTGGGACTCTTGAGTGTGAGAGGTGGATTTCTGCCTTCTGGGTTGAGCTCATCTGACTGAACCCAGATCCAAACCTTCTCCAGCTGTTCTGGACATTGAAATTTTGCTGGCTTAGAGCTGAAGGCGGTGCACTTGTTCTTATTAACCATCATCTGTCCACTCCTCAGGCTCCCTACCTGATCTATGTGGAGGTTCTGGAATGTGACAACTTTGAGACGTCTAACGTTCCCATCAGGATCCCAGAGAACCGGATCAGGAGCACGCGCTCTGTGGAGAATCTTCCAGATTGTGGCATCACGGTAGAGCAGCGAGCGGGAAGCTTCTCGATTGTCCCAAACTACGACAACGATGACGAGGCCTGGTCTGTGGATGACATTGGAGAGTTACAGGTGGAGGTGAGGCTCTGCCCACAAAGGCTGTGATGTCATCAGAATAGCGTGATTATGTTATTTAAATTATAAAAAAAATTAATTCCTAAGAAAGAGAAGGTAATCAGCTCCAAAAGTCCACATGAAACCCAACAAAGCTGGTTCTGGACGTACCCTGACCCAAATCAGAAACAGAAAGTAGTGAGACTCATTTTGACATGTCTCTTTGTGTGGCTTTATGAAAACCACCAGGTGCTCAGTATTAGACCCTGTGGAACACCACAGCAGAAGAGAACATAGCACTACCAGCTTTAGTTCTGGTTCAGGTGTGAATGATGCCATCATTTCTCTGCAGCTCTCAGAGGTACACACCAACAGCTGTGACAACATCAGTCAGTTCTCTGTGGACAGCATCACCAGCCTGGACAGCAAGGAGCCCGTCTTCATCGCCGCTGGAGACATAAGGTCTGACTATCAAAGTGACTGCTAAGTGTTGGGGTCAATTCAGAAACGAACCCCAGCCCAGATAGGATCCACTTCCTGGTTCAGCATTGTCTTTTGTCCTGGTGTATTTTGTCTCAGGCGCCGTTTGTCCGAGCAGTTGGCTCAGGCCCCCACCACCTTCAGACGAGACCCTGAAGACCCTTCAGCTGTGGCCCTCAAGGAGCCCTGGGAAGAGAAAGTCCGGTGGGTGGAGCCTCAGGTGTGTGAACGAGGGCTGTGTTCCATTCAGAATTTCCATCCGTAGGCATTTTTGCAGAACAATCACCAGTGCTGAGTTAGAAATGGAATGCAGCCCTCTGCAGCATGTCTGACCTGTTTGAGCCAATCCCATTAAGAAAGCTTCACACATGGGTCATTTATTCCCCAAGTTCAGACTACGAGGCAGAAAGGGGGGAAAAACGTGCCTGAAAGACCAGCTCAGGGAACAAATGTCCTCTGTGTCTCTGATGACATTCTTTTTCTGTCTGCTGATGTTCTGTCCTTCTATCTGGATAGGAGGATCAGGGAGGGTTCTCCTTATGGACACTTCCCTACCTGGAGACTCCTCTCAGTTATCGTAAAGTGTGGAGACGACCTGAGACAGGAGCTTCTGGCCTTCCAGGTCCTGCAGCAGCTGAAGGTAAAGCTGTCCCACCACGTCTCCCCTGTTCTCTGCTTGTCTGTTAAAAGTAAGAATGACTTTTTATGAAGGACATTTAAAAATTCTCAAAGAGCTGTGGACATTAGTTTGGACTAAAGAGACTTTGGTCCTGATCCCGACTCTGATCCCGACCCTGACTTTGAGGCATCAGGATCTACAGATGCCGACCACCAGCACGGAAAGCACGTGTCCCCCTCTGGTCCTGTTGTGTTTGTGACCTTTGGTCTATACTCTTGTCTCTTCTCTGTCCTCCAGTCCATTTGGGAGCAGGAGCGTGCCCCACTCTGGATCAAACCGTATAAGATCCTGGTTCTGTCTTCAGACAGCGGGATGATCGAGCCTGTGGTGAATGCCGTGTCCCTCCACCAGGTGAAGAAGCAGAGTCAGCTGTCCCTGCTGGACTACTTTCTACAGGAACACGGCGCTCCAACCACAGAAGCCTTCCTGACGGCTCAGAGGAACTTTGTCCAGAGCTGCGCAGGATACAGTCTCATCTGCTACCTGTTGCAGGTCAAGGACAGGTGAGTTCCGCTTGCTCGTCCCGACCCGCTTCGATGCAGAAAGCTGTAACTTCTGTCTCTTGGCCTTGCAGACACAATGGGAATATCCTGCTGGATGCTGATGGACACATCATCCACATCGACTTTGGCTTCATTTTGTCCAGCTCCCCTAGAAATCTCGGCTTTGAGACTTCTGCCTTCAAACTCACCTCTGAGTTTGTAGACGTAAGTTTGTCTCGTCTTTAAGTCCTGACTGATACAAGTGTTGTCGTGGATTTTATCAATATGTTTATCAATAACCCATTTCCTGTAGTGAAGAAAGAAGGAGACAATGAGCAGACAAGTCAAACCGTTATAACTGTGGCATTATGCATGAGGCAAAATGCCCCGAACATCTGGTCACAGAGTTTATTTATACCAAGAGATAAAAGAGAGAGAGAGAGAGAGAGAGAGAGTGTGTGTGTGTGTGTGTGTGTGTGTGTGTGTGTGTGTGTGTGTGTGTGTGTGTGTGTCTTGTGTGGGTGTGTCATGCAAAGAGGCATAGAGCAATACATTTACATTCAGTTGATTGAGTCAATGATCAAGAAATAATAAACATAAATTTTCCATAACATTCCCTCCTGTTTATCCGATTAGGATAACCAAACAAAAAGAAGCAACAAAACAAAGCCAAATAAGGAAAATTAAAATAAGTAAAATAATGAGGAATATTATCCACTTTCATAAATTGTCACCATTAACTATGATAGCTACATCAATCACAAGTCAAGGAGTAGAAAGGGGGTAAACCAGGAAAGGTGATCATCTCAGTAGTCATAAGGGCCAATAGGGTACAAATCAAGTAACTCAAGACAAAAATGATAAGCATCAAAACAAGAAAAAAAAATTAATAAGTAAAATAAATAAACACTACGATCAGATATGAAAGGTTCAGAATTAACACGATGAAGTGAGAACACAGCACGAGGTGCTGCAATCATTTGTCTATTGTGGATCGTAATCTCAATCCTGATAACGTCGTCCAAAGAATCATTCCATACAAAGTGTAATACAAAAATCAGCAAAATAATAAGAACAAAGAAGGTAATAAACACGATAAGGCAAACACAACTGACAATAATATCTTACAGCAGTTCACAGAGATTGAGAATGGAATCAGCTAAATCAACACAATTATAACCTTAAGAAAAGCTAATTCATACATATTGAGATGAATTTACTGTGATGCACAATTCTACAATTTATGGCAGTTCCTGTAAGGAGATTGGGAAGGGTTCGCAAAACCATATAATGCACAGCAAACATCAGTTCGGTGTATTGAAACATCAGGTGAATTTAGATTAAAGCTCCAAGTTGCAGACACATCTTTCTGTGACAGAGGAAAAATCAAGGTGTAGTTTTAATTTACGCAGCTCTAACCATGGCAGAGCTGAGGCAAACCAGGCATTCTTCATCAAGGGGCTTGTCCGTGGACTGAGAATCCCGGTTGGAGAATAGGTTTGAAAGTCAGAGTCCTCTTCCGTTGATCAGAATGGTTTCAGTCTTACGTTGATGAGTACCTTGAAGTCCAGGTCCAGAGCGTAATAACGTAGTTCGGAACATGAAGCGCAAAGTTCAACGTCTCAATAGGAAGACACCAGGGTCCTTCCATGGTGTGTCGAGGCGGTTGTCCAATTATCAGGGAGCTGATCTTGTCCCCGAAAGGTCCTACAGGTCCTTGACCGTGAAACCAGTCTGGAGATTTGAGTGCAGGTGCTTGAAGTAGTTATCCTTTCCCAGTGTCTCTTCTTCGCTGTGTCCTGTTGTAGATGTGTCCAGGGTTCGTCAGCCGAGGTGGATGCAGGTTACGTTGTCATGTAGGTGCGCGGTCAGGGAGGAGCCCCAATCCGTTGTTTCAGTTCCAGTTCTAGTACCCCCTCAGATACTGCTGTCTCAGTTGTTCCATCAGGTGCTGAGAGGCAACCCAAGTGCAGGGCCATGAGTGCGACCACCAACATCAACAACGTGGTGAACCCACCAAGCTTGAAGCAGATCTTTATCTTATCTTATCTTGATCTTATCTTCACGGGTTTGAGAGATGGCACCCTAGTGGTGGCCCACCCCTTTGTAGCCAGACTTTGTTGCCACGCAAAAGCGGTTGGTTGTTAAGCTTGCAGTGGGATAGATGAATCCAAGATGGCCTCTCAGCAATCTTCACAGCAGTGGGAGTGATGAGGAGTACTTCGAATGGACCTCTGGCTGCCCCATCTGTTTCGCTTCAGCACATTCATCTTCATTCAGCACCCAATTTCCTGGTTTAACGACCTGTGGCAAAAAAGCACAAGAAAATTCTGGGAGATCACTGTTGATTTTGAATTGTTTTCAGCAACAATCCTTATCATCTAATATTTAAGGTAATTCCATCCAGGCAGTGTAATAATGTGAGGAAATCGTTATCAGCCTTCCCTCCTTTTGAGGCATGAGGCAACTCAGGGCTCACCAGAAACAAAACTTAAACAAAAGGGTCCGATACTGGCAAGCATTGCGGCAACCCGATGTTAACATGTGAAAAACACCCATCCCAAGGAACTTGCAATTACTAGTTCACGTCAGCAAGGGGCAGAGTCGTGCAACACAGTGTGCATAAAACAACAATACAACCCAAAACAAACTAACAAAAAAGCCATAACCCGTGTAAAGAAAATAGAAAATAAACACAAAAGTTATTTACACAGGAGTAACTGGAGAAATTGTAGTAAAAGAACTATAGCAAACATAATAAACTAATGAAATCAAAGGGAATCAACCCATCTGGGAAAAAGGGTGAGCTTGTCAGCATCCTCAAGCTCATTAAAAAAAATATATATATAGACTGTATGTGTTTGCTCTCATTATGCCAGAAACTTTCACCTATAGTGACTTCTTAATTTAATCTCTTTGCTTCTAACACTGGAGTAACTAACAATGAAACCAGTCCTAGTTGTAAAATAATATTTCAACTCCACATAGGTTCAGTAGGGTAAGGTTGCTTCAGAGTACATCAACAATGTACAATGTCACTCAATAATGCAACTCAAATAATGTGTATAATTTGTCAACAGGAGATAAATACTGCTAAACTAAAGCTCCGTAAGTGAAATTGAACAACAGATTTTTCTAAGGAAAATAAAACTCATCTGTCACATAGAGACAGTGAACAATCAAAAATTATACAACTGATGGTGTTCTGAGATCCACACAACCCCAAAGGTGTTTGAAAAGATGATAATTGTTTCAGGAAGGGAAAAGACGTTCTAAACAAAAGAAATAATTCATAATTTACAAAAGTGTACCTTGTCTAAAATGGTTATACTACGGGAAACAAGGAAGTGCTTGAGGAGGAGCCCTAAGTAGCTTAAGGGTCAAGCAGAGGAGTATAAGTGTGATTATGAACAACTAAAGCATTTATACTCGCAAAACAACAAGAAATAACAAAATAAGGAAAATAAAAGACTTGACAAACGTAAAAACTACTAGATGCATATGTAATCAGGTCATTCTCAAATGAATGACCATCAAAGAACATCGTCAGGTCATCATGCTACTGATCAAATCTAAGGGTCATTTAGGACAAGTGTCATCTTATAATGCTTTTCTAGCAATAACAAAACAATGACGATGTCAAAGGCGAGAGCTGCTCTCTCTTTTTTGAATTAAGAAGGTGATAATGAAGTGGGAGCTGATTAGGTACAAAGAAGGGGCAAAATAAAGATTTAGCAAAAATAACAGAAAATATTCACTAACCTACACAGGAGGAGTACAATATTAATTACATAAACAGTAAATTTAGAAACGAGATAGATTGGCTAACACAAGTTATTTACATAACTTCCATACTCTTAATAAAGATATTGATTTAATGGTAGTATTTAAGAATCTGCTCAAGGAAGCGAACCAAGTCATTCATAGATGATAATTTAAAAGGGCACAATCAGTACTCATGAAAGTTTGTTTGGTTTAAGTTCAAAAACAAAACATTTATCATCACGCCTAATTCCAAACTGAGCAAGGCTAAGCAGCTGTGTCAACATTTACGTAATCTCTACCGATTTAGGAAACATGGGCCGATGTTTACATCCCAAAGAGGACAGACAAATTCTAATCAACTGTCCAGCTACTTCATTCTAAATTTAAAAGTGTGCAAAACCCATATTTAAATCAAATATATTAACTTATCCATAACCAACTTCGAAGTTAAATCAACAACTCATAGTTACTCTTCCTTCTTGGTATTTTTATCTTTTAGGAACTGTATTAGAAGCTTTTCTGGTTTCTGCTTAAGAATCACATGGCTGATAGAATATTTTCTCACTTGTGCCCAAGGTCTATTAGAATGCGTGTTTACCTCCTGATACGACCTTGCTGTTTAACCCAGACACAGAGGAGCGTGAAATTCTGTGTCAAACATTTAAAAGTTCCCAAGCTGAGAATACATGAAGAATTAAAATAATTAAAACTTATTAAATGCAAATTCCCTACAACAGCTTTAATCTGCTGTCTCATTTCAATTTTACTTCCAGTTTCCCCCCTTGTTCTAATCACAATGTCCGCTAATCGGAGATCTGAACAAGTTCCTTCATTTGACAGATGCCAGAAAGATTCAATTGATGACAAACAATATTTTTAGAGTGTTCAAAATGCAGTTTTTGAATTCAACAGGTACTGCCCACCAATTTATGTTCACCCGGGTGCGATTGTCATCCGCTGAACTCCCTTGTCTTGGTTTTAAGCGTCAGAAACAAAGATTTAAAAAAACAAAAATAAGGAGATATTAAATGCAAATTGACAGTAGTCACTAGGCTTGTTGGTCTGAGATCACTGTTTTGACTAAAATATACACTCTTAGCTTTTATTTGGGCACTCATTTACTACCAAGTACTGATAAACAGTCAATGTCTCAAATTGAGGGGTTCCACTAAAACCCTTTTCCTTTCAGCCACTAAAAGTGACAGTTTATAGTTCAAATTATGTTAGTCACCAGATACCAGGAATTAAATATTTGGGTCATGCCTAACCTTTCGATGCATGAATTATGAAATCTTCAACCATGATTATTTAACAATTATTCTCATTCATCTTTGGGTGTGAATGAAACAAATTTCAACAAATATTGTTTGTAACATTGAATAATTTGCAAATAATTTACTACATGTTCACCTCAGTGGACGGCATGTATTCTGAACATGAAATATGTTGGCTGGACTTACTGAAGTCCACAGAGGGGCTCAAATGTAATAAAGTACTCAACAGCTGTGCTTAATAGCAAAACAAATAAGTAAATTACAACTTTGAGAACCTGTTCAAATTATATTTTTCATCTTTATTTTCTAGTTATAACCTTCAGACAGCAATTGACCTTGGTGGCTCAGACTCTGGGCACAGCTGCGGTTGTTTTGACTCTTGCCTCCTCTCTGTTTCACATTTTCACCCTTTTTCTTTCTCTCCACCGCTCTGTGTATCCTCGTAACTCTAATCCTGATAGTTCGTTTGTAATTTTCTCATTTTTCTCTCATGTGCTATCTCACTTTAAGGTTACCCTGCAAGTACAGCACGTCAGCGGCAACCAAAATCCCAGAGAAACATGTTTTCCATCAATCCTCTGATTATTTTCAGATCATTTCCCCATTCGCTGGATTTACATTTCCATCAGTGTACCATCTTCATTCAAAAGGTGTTTGTGAGTTCTTATTCCCGCATACATAGATAACACACTTACAAAGCAAATCCATACTCTCTCATTTATCCAAACAACAATTAAAGCAGACAACATCTAAGACAATAGATAACTAGAATCTCGACTTTATCCAATACGGAGATGCGTTTATATTTCCAGCAAAAACGCTCAAAAAACCAATTTAATAATAACCAATACGGAGCTGCGTTTATATTTCTGGCAAAAATGCTCAAAAAACCAAGCCAATACAGCATCTCCGGAATCTGTTTATCTTTCTCCCTGACGATCACAACCAACAATGACAACTGGAGTTGCGTTTCTATTAGAGGCTAAACGTTCACAAGCCAGGCCACCTCTCGGTTATCACACCGGTCCATTCTCTCTCAACCATGCCAAAACAGCATTCCAGGAATCTAAGCTGCATTTATATTTTCCAGCTAAAACGCTCAAAAACCAATTTAACCTCTGGTCATCTAGGATTTCTCTCGGTACCACAAAACAAACAACAAACTTGTCTCACCAAATCTCTCCACTCAGGGCTTGAGTTCGTGGATCTGCAGTCCTCATAGCGACGTCAAGACCCCACCGACCCCCCCAGCAAAACTCAGTGCTGGAGGAGATTTAGGTTGTCGACAGTCCTCCGGCGTCGGTTTTTAGCACCGCGAGGTGATGGGACCCTGGCTTTCGAAGGACCAAATAATATCATGGATTTTATCAATATGTTTATCAATAACCCATTTCCTATAGTGAAGAGAGAAGGAGACAATGAGCAGACAAGTCAAGCAGTTATAACTGTGGCATAATGCACGAGGCAAAATGCCCCGAACATCTGGTCACAGAGTTTATTTATACAGAGAGAGAGAGAGAGAGAGAGAGAGTGAGAGGGAGAGAGAGAGAGAGAAAGTGTGTGTGTGTCTTGTGTGGGTGTGTCATGCAAAGAGGCATAGAGCAATACATTTACATTCAGTTGATTGAGTCCATGATCAAGAATTAACAAACATAAATTTTCCATAACAAGTCTGCACCGGCAGTTGCGGCTCAAGCTTCAACATTCACACATTAGTAGAAGTATAACAGTACTACATGTGGATTGGTGGGTGGAATACTTCGAAGACCTCCTCAATCCCAACAGCATGTCTTCCACTGAGGAAAGCAGAGCCTGGGAGCTTTGGGTTTGACTCTCCAATCTCTGGGGCTGAGGTCACTGAGGTGGTCCAAAAGCTCCTCGGTGGCCAGGGTTGGATGAGATCCGCCCAGAGTTCCTTAAGGCTCTTGATGGTGTAGGGCTGTGTTGGCTGACGAGGCTCTTCAGTATCGCGTGGACATCGGGGGCAGCTCCACTGGATTGGCAGACTGGGATGGTGGTCCCCCTATTTAAGGATGTCCCGATTAGGGCTGCAACAAACGATTATTTGGATAATCGATGAATCGGATGGGGTCTCGACACGATTAATCGATTAATCGGATTACATAGGGACATTTTTAAAAACTGCTAGGGAAACGTTATTTTTCTCCTTCCTTCACTTTATTAAACACAACATTATTAGAAAACAGTTCAATAGCAGAAAAACAACATGCCATCACCTAAATTGTCTTATAAGGTGTATAGACAGAGACCCTAAGCTACACCTATCTGTGACCTAAAATGCTTGGTCCAAGTTAAACAGCTTAAAGAGCAAGTCAACCCCTACCAGAGTCTAACTCCACTCCCACTTCGTTTGAAAAATGCAACACATGCTGTTGCCTGGCAGACCGAGAGGGCGGAGCCGCTAACAAACACACACTCAGGCTCACGACAGCATTGTGACATCATAATGTACCAGTTAACATCATAGCATACTTCTTAGCCAATAGCGGTGGCAGATTTCAATTAAAATACAGTGCAGAGTTTTTACCTGACAACGGCACAACACTGCCAGTTTTAGGCAGAATATTTAAATTTTAACTAAGATGCACTGAAGTGCCAAATTATTGACGACACGTGTCTGCAGCACGATTAGACACTCGTTTATTTAGTTTATCAGCAAAAAAAAGTTTATTTGGGGGTGACTTGCTCTTTAAGGGCAATTCTCATCTGTTTTGTTTGATCTCATCTGTAGACAGTTATTATAATTGGGGATGTCAAACAACTAATTTTTAAATGTAATTGAACATAGGCTGTGAATTCATCAAAATTAATCACTATTTCCAAAAATGACTGAAACAATACCAAATAAAACAAAAGTAAATGAATGCCATCCTCCTTGCGATGATGCCCTGGGCAACTGCCATAAAGTCACATCAAGAAATGCTGCTGATCATTCCAATGATCCCAAATAGACTCACATTAGGCCACATGAAAGCAACTGAACCAAAAAATATATTAACCAGTATATAACTGCACTCTCACAACACGCCTGTAGCAACAGTTAGGACTCCTCCCTCCCTTTTAAAAGCATTTTCACTTCTGAGGACACTGTGGTTGTAAAGCCACATGCTAGTAGTCTGGCCCCGGTGTGATCAACCAGTTTCTGCGGGAATGTGACGGCGGAACCGGTTCGCAGCGGCGCGAGTCCCCCCCCCCCCCCCCCCACCCCCCACCCCCCCGGCGATCTAATAGCGTTGCGCTTACAATTTTATACACTTTTTAAAACAAGCTTAGGGCATGTCTAGCCTGTAATAATCCGGGGCTTGGGTGAATCGCTTTTGAAAAGTTTTTAACTTACCCGGACACAGAGCTCTCTCCTTCCTCGCTGATGATTCTGACATGCTTGCGTTTAAGATGCTGCATAATCACTGTAGTACTCCCGTGCCATGCTAAGTCTGACCTACAAACGTTGCATGTCTTCGCCTGATTTAACTGAAAATGCTCCCAAACTTTAGAAGTTTTTACTTTTTTGGGGTCTCGCTTCTTCTGCCATGTTCCTCTTACAAACACCTGCCGGCTCTCCACCGGTCTGCGCGCAGCGGCGGGAGGGGAGGGGGCTTTTGGAAGAGTTGCGCAACACAACGAATCGATGACGCAATTCGTTGCCAACGCTTTTAGTAATCGATTTTCATCGAATTTATCGATTCGTTGTTGCAGCCCTAGTCCCGATACAACCTTTTCATTTCCGATACGATACCGATATTGCAGCCTTTGGTATTGACCAATTCCGATATCAATCTGATACGAAATCAACACAAATCATACTTACTTTTACCTATTTCGTAGTGTGGAATGTATGAAAGGCTTGATCGAGTGTATTACTCAATCGGAGAACAAGAGCCAAAACAGTAAGTATGAAATAAATAACAATTTTTTCTTAACTATCGGTTGCAAAATTGTGAACCTTAACGGACCGCTTATATTGGAGATTTTTGATGCCGTCCGATACACAGTTTTTTGGCCAAAATCGAATTACTACCGATATCGATATCAGAACATCCATACCCCTATTTAAAAAGGGGAACCACAGGGTGTGTTCCAACTACAGGTGGACCACACTCCTGAGCCTTCCTGGTAAGGTCTGTTCAGGGTTTCTGGAGAGGAGGGTATGTCGGATTGTCGAACCTCGGGTTCAGGAGGAGCAATGTGGTTTTTGTCCTGGCCGTGGAACACTGGACCAGCTCTATACCCTTAGGGGGCTCCTGGAGGGTGTGTGGGAGTTCGCCCAACCAATCTAAATGTGTTTTGTGTATTTGGAGAAGGCATTTGACCACGTCCCTTGTGGGGCCCTGTGGGGGGGTACTCCGGGAGTATTGGGTACCAGGCCCTTTGATATGGGCTGTTAGGTCCCTGTATGACCGGTGTCAGAGCTTGGTCCCCATTGCCGGCAGTAAGTCAGGCTCGTTCTCAGTGAGAGTTGGACTCCACCAAGGCTGCCCTTTGTCACAGATTCTGTTCATAACTTTTATGGACAGGATTTCTAGGCACAGCCAAGGTGTTGGTGGGATCAGTTTTGGTGGCCTGAGGATCAGGTCTCTGCAGTTTGCAGATGATGTGGTCCTGTTTGCTTCATCAGAACGTGATCTACGGCTCTCTCTGGAGTGGTTTGCAGCCGAGTGTGAAGCACCTGGGATGAGCATCAGCTCTTCTAAATCCAAGACCATGGTCTTGAGTCAGAAAAGGATAGAATGCTTTCCTTACCAATTCGTCTAGCTCCCCCTATGGACCCTCACGATGACGTTGAGGAATGAATGGAGCTCTGAAGGTGACCAAAACTTGCTGCTACTTGCTGGCATTTTTTCACATTCATGTACAGCTAATGAAAATACAAACAACGCAACTCAGTTTGTTTTGCTTGTTGCAAGTAGTGAAATAATTCTGTCGACTAATCAGTGGACTGTGTTGTTGCTCAGCCCTAACCATACAGCTCCAGAAATTTCTGGACCTACAATAGAAGAGGGCCAAAAAATCCCGTGACTGACGCAGGTAGGTTGTCTGGACCGGTTGACTCGAGTAGAAAAGATTCAACAAGTTCCACCACATCAATATTCTGTGCTATCTGGACAACATAACGTCTCATAATTTACAGCAGGCAGGAATTCAGACACCATAACATAGCTGTTAGCTAACTGGCTAATGCAGGTGCTAACGTGTCGCCTCTGAAGCAAAATTGTCTGCAGTTTAGACTGAAGGTTGATGCATCACCCTCAAAATAAACGTTATCTCGCTTTTGGCTTTTCCCTTAAGGCATTTGCATTGTGAATCACCTGTCTCTGTGTTGCTGCTGAGTTTAGTCTTAACCTCTGTTGAATGCTCTCACAGTTGCTAGGCAACAGAACATATGCAGAGGTAAGAAACAATTACACAGCTGCATGCATTGCTGGCTAAAACGCAATGCAGTTAAGCGTCCGTAACGAACATCTGAATATGCATAGGTGGAATGTTACTCCTCTATATATGAATATCATCAGAAAAAAACTGCTGTTTTTACAGTAAAATTTTAACTTAACAGTTTTTAATCTTTAACGTTTCGTCAGAACAACAATCTTTAGGAGGAGACGAGACATTTATGCTCCAATGGGTAAAAAAGATCAACAGTCGGACAATCCCTTTATGATCAGCTGTTAGCATTAGCATGATCTGTTACCACAATGCATGATTTGTGTCTGAGGTGATTGTGATATTAAACCCTGTGTCTTGTCTGACAGGTGATGGGCGGGCCAGATGGGGACATGTTTAACTACTATAAGATGCTGATGCTGCAGGGTCTGATTGCAGCCAGGAAGCACATGGAACGAGTTCTGCAGATTGTTGAGATCATGCAGCAAGGTTAGCACGCTGTCAAACCTGCAGCACCATTCACTGCCCTAACAGTACTAACCCTCCCCCTGTGTGCCCCCAGGCTCACAGCTGCCCTGTTTTCATGGATCCAGCACCATGCGAGGTCTAAAGGAGCGTTTCCACATGAGTTTGACTGAGGAACAGCTTCAGCTGCTGATTGATCAGCTGGTAGATGGATCAATGAGGTCGCTCACCACCAAACTGTACGACGGCTTCCAGTACCTCACCAATGGCATCATGTGACCTCCAGCTCATTTCATTTGTGTCTTCATTTATTTATTGTTTTCTTTAGAAGATTTGTGTTTCCTCTTTGTTTTGTCTAGATTCTTTAATGTTCCTTTTCTTTATTTTCCATATTTGTTTGGACTGCTCCTGTTGGCTTTTCAGCAGGACTCTTGGCCAATCCGAGAGCAGCCTAGTTTTACTTTGGAATGTGAACATTGAGCAAGTGACTGGTGTTTACAGGTGAACAAGAAGTTCTCATGGAACAGACTGATTAAACTTCCAGACTGTTTTAGCTGTTGGACTTTTATCAGTTTGTTTGATCCATTAAAACCAGCTGGTGTCGACCTGCAGATGGTACATGACCTGTGTTTATATAGAGCCTTTCAGAATCAGAACTCCAAGGTGTTTTACACGACAGTGTATCATTATTTCATTCACACACACACATTCACATGCTGGTGGGGGTGAGCTACATTGTAGCCACAGTTGCCTCGGGGCACACTGACAGAGGCGAGGCAGCTGGGCACAGGCGCAACTGGTCCCTCCGACCACCACCAGCAGGTAATGTGGGTATGTGTCTTACCCAAGGACACAACAGCAGAATTCTCTGCCGGGAGCTGGGATCGATCCTACAACCCTCCGATTGCTGGACAACCTGCTATACCTTCTGAGCTAGATGCCTGCTGAGCTGAAACCACTCTCTTGCATAACAGCCAAGAGGCTCCGCCTCCACCTGTTCAAGCTGAAGCAACTTGATTCTGTCTGCAGGAGCCATGTGGACCTGAAGCCCCAATTGGATGTTTTAAATCATTAACTCAGAATTCTGGTTCTGGTCAAAAAAACAGGAAGCTGAAGTATAGAAATAAATTAATCACAACAGCCACAAGTAAAACATTTCTAATAATAAAAAATACAGACAATATAAGAGGATTCTTTACAAACAGAACCAGTGGGCTAACATAAACCTGGTTATGCTGTTCTAGCTGTGGTCCCTGGGTGACAGCAGAGTCTCTGGGCTCTGGAAGAACTAAAACTATTACCCAGAGTTCCAGAGGAATGGGAGGGAGGGGCATTACCTGCCCACACCTGCAGAGTCGAGACTCTGAAGACTGAAGGAAGAAAAACAGAAGCTTGACTCAGAAAAACATGTTACAAGAAAACCAAACCTGAGGTGTCCCTTCAGCACAGAGCAGGTCCAAGTTGGTCCTGAGTTCAACTAGATTACCTGGATCACCCTGATCCACCTGGATCTCACTGACTCAAGATTTCTCAACCCTAAACTGAAGCAGGAAGTACGACTGCAGCAGACATGGTGAGTTCACCGCCAATGAGTCCTGGCTCTGTGAAATGCCCAGTTAAAGACTACAAACCTTTCCTGTTCCAATCTAATGAAAACAAGTTCATTTAAATGTAAATCAAAACTATAAAACTCATCTGAGTTGAACTGATTTTACTGGTCAGTTTGTTTCCATGTCTTAATTTTTGTTTACAGCTTTAAAGACAGTTTGTTTGTTTGAGGTTTTTTTTTCAGTCCAATCAGAGCACAGCAAAACAGTGATGGATCCAGGTTAGTCATCAACAAGTCTCTGTTCAGTGTTCTGAAAATAAACAAAAAAATTACCCAAATGAACTTTTCACTGAAATATTTATTCAGCAGGAGATTTATTTCAGGTTAGAAATTTTGGTGGCATAATTGATTCAGACCTGAGCTTCACTGGTCACATTAAGCTTAGGCTATAACTAAATCAGCGTTTTATCATCTTCATCAAATAGCAAGACTCAGGGGTCTCATATTCAGACAGGACCTTGAGAAACTCATTCATGCATTCATCACCAGTAGGCTGGACTATTGCAATGGTCTTTTGTTTAGTCTTTCCAAAAAAGATGTGAAGCAACAGCAGCTTGTTCAGAATGCAGCTGTTCGTCTTATCAAGAACCAAGAGAACCAAACACATCACTCCTGTTCGTAAATCTCCACACTGGTTACCAGTAAACCACTGAATCGTTTTCAAAGTTCTTCTACTAGTTTATAAATGGCATGGGGCCAGAATACAAGTTGAATTTCAGTATACAGGTGCTGGTCATAAAATTAGAATATTATGACAATCTATCAGCTGACACCTTTGCCTCATTCACTGACAAAGTGGCAGCTATAAGCTAACAGTTTACTCAACTGGCCACTCCTGAACATTCACTACCACAAACTACTTCAAGCCCAACCATCTCAGGCTCTACTGCTTCATTTTCCTCTTTTTCCCTGTCACTGAGAACTGTGTGTCCAAGCTTCTCACGTGCAGCCGCCCTACTACATGCCCACTTTACCCCATTCCGACTAAGCTGCTCCAAGCTATTGCTCCTACAGTAGCCGCACCAGTCATACATGTGATCAACGCATCACTGACATCCGGTACATTTCCCACCTCTCTCAAGCATGCTCAGGTTAAACCGCTGCTAAAAAAACACATCTCTTCCTCCAAATCATGTGGAGAACTACCGAACTACCGACCTATCTCTTTCCTCCCTTTTCTGTCCAAAATCATTGAAAGGGTGGCTTTCAAGCAGATCACAGAATACCTCTCACAAAACTGTTTGCTTGACCCTTACCAATCTGGGTTCAAAAAGGCCCACTCCACTGAAACTGCTCTGTTAGCAGTGACTGAATCCTTAAAAGAAGCTAGAGCGACAGGCAAATCCTCAGTGCTTATCCTGCTCGACTTACCGGCTGCATTTGGCACTGTCAACCATGGCTTCCTTTTGTCCACACTCTCTACCATGGGCATCACAGAGAAAGCACACGCCTGGTTTGAATCGTACCTCACAGGACGATCATTCAGTGTATCTTGGCTTGGACAATCCTCTACCATGCACCATCTTGCCACAGGAGTCCCCCAGGACTCAGTACTAGGACCTCTTCTCTTTGCCATATACACCACCTCACTGGGTGAGATCATTCGATCACATGCCTTCTCCTACCACTGCTATGCAGACGACACCCAGGTCTATCTGTCATTTCCACCAGACGACCACATTGTTTCTGCACGAATATCAAACTGTCTCTCTGACATATCAAAATGGATGAAATCCCACCATCTCCAACTCAACCTCTCTAAAACTGAACTACTTGTCATCCCAGCAAAACCATCCATACAGCACAATATCTCTATCCGAAATGACTTCCTATCTCTGGCTCCTTCAAAGGCAGTTCGAAATCTGGGTGTTGTGATTGATGAACACCTGAGCTTTAAAGATCATTTTGCCTCCGTTGCTCGTTCATGCCGCTTTGCACTGTATAACATACGAAAGATCAGACCATACCTAACACAACATGCCACCCAGCTCCTGGTGCAATCTACTGTCATCTCCCGCCTCGATTAATGCAATGCCCTTCTAACTGGTCTTCCAGGCAGTACTGTGAGACCTCTTCAAATGGTCCAGAACGCAGCGGCACATCTGGTCTTCAATCAACCAAAAAAGGGCACATGTCACCCCTCTGTTCATTGAGCTCCACTGGCTACCGCTAGCAGCACGCATCAAATTCAAATTGCTAACACTAGCATACAAAGTCCGAGATGGTACGGCTCCCATCTACCTGAATCCTCTTGTAAAGGCTTACATCTCGGCCGCTCCGGTCATCACAGGATCATCGGCTAGCAGTGCCTACACCACGCTCAGGACAATCCAGACTTTTCTCATGCATCATTCCACAAATGTGGAATGACCTTCCAAGCACTACCAGAACTGCGGCTTCCTTTTCAATTTTCAAGAAACTCCTGAAGACCCTGCTCTTCAGAGAGCATCTTCTTAACCAGCACCTTGCCTGCACCCGTCCCCCCTCTCTACTGTCTACTCATTGTTCCCTACTCTCCATGACTGATGTCAATGTTGTTGTTGTTAGCCTCAAGGGCAATATGCCGATCACTTGTAAGTCACTTTGGACAAAAGCGTCTGCTAAATACATAAATATAAACATGACAAAGTTGATTTATTTCAGTAATTCTGTTCAAAATGTGAATCTTGTATATTAGATTTCTTCTTTTCACACAGACTGATGTATTTCAAATGCTTATTTGTTTATTTTTGATTATTATATCTGATGACTAATGAAAATCCCAAATTCAATATCCCAGAATATTAGAATATCAATTAAAACCAATGCACAAGGAGGGCAAGACACAAAAGTCATTGCTAAAGAGGCTGGTTGTTCAGAGCTCTGTGTCCAAGCACATTAACAGAGAGTTGAAGAGAAGGACAAGATGTGGTGGAAAAAGATCACAAGTAACAGGGATAACTGCACCCTGGAGAGGAGTGTGAAACAAAACCCTTTCAAAAATATGGGGGAGATTCACAAAGAGTGGACTGCAGCTGGAGTCAGTGCTTCAAGAATCACCACACACAGACGTATGCAAGACATGGATTCAGCTGTCGCATTCCTTGCGTCAAGCCACTCTTGAACAAGAGACAGCATCAGTAACATCTCACCTGGGATACAGACAACAAGGACTGGACTGCTGCTGAGTGGTCCAAAGTTATGTTCTCTGATGAAAGTAAATTTTGCATTTTCTTTGGAAGCCAAGGTCCCAGAGTCTGGCGGAGGAGGGTACATAATTCACGTTGTTTGAAGTCAAGTATAAAGTTTCCACAGTCAGTGATGGTTAGGGGTTCCATCTGCTGGTGTTAGTCCGTTGTGTTTTCTGAGGTCCAAGGTCAACGCAGCCATCTACCAGGAAGTTTTAGAGCACTTCATGCTTCCTGCTGCTGACCGACTTTATGGACTCTGCACCTGCACACTGTGCTAAAGCTACTGGTACCTGGTTTAAAGACCATGGTATGGTCCTTAATGGTACCTGACGTTAATCACTTAGATCTTCTATGAGGTTAAGGTCAGGCCAGTTTGCTGGCCAAAGAGGAAGATGCAATAGGCTAGACACTACAATTAAGAAGAGCTGAAGGCCACTATCAGATCAACATGGGTCTCATACCACCTGAGCAGTGCCACAGACTGATCAACTCCATGCTGCGCCACATTGCTGCAGTAATCCAGGCCAAAGGAGCCCCAACTAAATATTGAGTGCTGTACATGCTCATACTTTTCATGTTCATACTTTTCAGTTGGCAAAAAAATCTAAAATTCCTTTTCTTGCATTAGTCTTAATTGATATTCTAATTTTCTGAGATACAGAATTTGAGATTCATTAATTGTCAGTATCATTGTTATAATCATCAAAAATAAAAGAAATATACATTTGAAATATATCAGTTTGTGTGTATGAATATATTATACAAGTTTCACATTTTGAATGGAATTACTGAAATAAATCATCTTTACAATGATATTCTAATTTTCTGACCAGCACCTTTTATATGCCCAGCAGGGCTCTGAGATCCTTACGAAGCAGTAAGCTTGTGAAAACCCGGGTCAGACCTACAGCTGCTTTTGGTCACTATGCTGCACACAGATGGAATTCGCTTCCTCGCGACCTCAAATGTGCCCCAACTTTTAGATCAAAACTGAAAATGTTCATGTATTCATCAGCCTTTGCTCTGATGCTGCGCCTTCTGCACTGTGGCTGCTCAGCCTTTAACCTTACCTTTTTTTAATTTAATTTCTTACATCTAATTTTATTTGTGTATTTTTAACTTTGATTTTACAAATTGCTGTTTTATGTCATCACATTGATTTTAATGTCTTGTGTTTTGCTGACCTGGCACCTGGAAGGCACACTGAATTACTTCGGTGCATAAAATGTACTAATTAAATAAAGCCTGGGAGACTAGTTTTAGCATTAGGGACTAGTTATCGCCTAGGATGGGGGTGGATAACTCGTGAGAGCTGCTGTACAGTTGATTGACCTGTTCAGCAGCTCATCAGGCTCTGCAGAAGCCCGTTAATCACCTGCTGATTAAAATCAGGTGTGTTGAAGCAGTGAAGCAACTAAAACATGTGGGATAGTGGCCCTCTGGATTGGAGTTGACTCTGGCCTAGGAGACTGGATACAGCCAGTGAGACTAGTCAGTCTGGAAAATTAATTTCAACCAGTGAGATTAGTTACAGCCTAGGAGACTAGTTATGGCTGAGAGGATTAGTTGCATACAGCGGGACAGCCTGTTAGTCTTGAATACTAGTTGTAGCTTGACAGACTAGTTATGTATAGAGCGTGGTAAAATGCATTCTCTAACTCTGCTTTAGCTTGAACAATGTACTAACCAGTCTGATTTTATTGAGGCTTTCCCAAAAACATTTAAGGAACTTTAAAAAATCCTGAATTCTCATTCTTGTTTTTAGCACCATCTTCCATTCTGCACCATATTTGTTTGTGAGGATTTAATCATTTTATTGAGCTTCTTTCCTTTGTTTTTTTCTTTTCTTTAAATTATGTTTACGAAACAACTCTACTAAATTATTATTGTATCTGTTTGCAATAAGCTGCTGTTGGTATGACGGCCTGTGTTGGATATGAGGCTTCCGAGTCCAAATGAGCTTCACCTGCACAAATATTAATTAGGAAGGGAAGATACTCTGGTAATTCAGATGTGCAGTAATCATCAGTTTATTATTTTTGCTCATGTAGACACACACACACACACACACACACACACACACACACACACACACACACACACACACACACACACACACACACACACACACACACACACACACTGCTTCCTGCATTTCGGCATGTTCTTGCAAGACAGAAATGTTGGGAATGCAGCAGCAGCAAGGCTCTGGAGACAGTAGGGCACAAGGAGACTCTACAAGGGTGGAGTCATTGACATCATTCTAATGTCAGTTGAAACCAGCCAATCAGATCTCTGTGTTCATGAAGTTTGACCCTTTTTTGCTGTTTACTTTCTGAAAGACAACTTTGTTTCAATGGAAACAGCAGTCATAGTTGCAGGTGGAGAGATGTCACTCCGACTCAGAGGTAAAACAAAACAAACACAAAAGAAGGGATGATTCTGATAACGTGTAAACTAGGATGAAGGCTGCCAGTTTATTGCTTTGGATCGACCTACATAGACTTAGATGTGTGTGTAAACACACTAAATGTTGCAGAGCAAACAGTCAGTTGTAGAGTCATGTTGCTGTAATCCAGTCAGAGGCGAGATGTCCAAATATCAGGAAATAAGACTCCAAATCCTGTCTAAAGCTCAGCTCTGATGTGGCAATTTTCTGGCTCCTGAAACCGTGCACTGGAGCTCTTTCTCCCAGAGTACAACTTACAAAGCATTTATTCCTACTAAAGACCCCTGCAAACGTTTTGATTAAACAAGTGTTCCCCATCTTTAAAGGATTTGGGTTTTCTGAGGCTTGTTGGAAGCAAAACCCTTCTTGGTCTGCCAGTTCAGACAGGTGCATTCTGCTGGATCAAGACTAAAATCCAGTGGAAAAGTCAAATAATTGTATTTATTCACTTTTATTGGTAGTCCGAGTGCAGTCTGAATCACATGGGGAGGTCAAGGGGTCAATGGGGGTCAATCTGACTGTGACTATGTTGCCCCCTCAGGGCAGTAAGGAGCAGTACCACTGGCAGGCCCAGAATGTAAAGGTGAGCGGCGTGGATGACATGGTGCTTCTATCCAAGATCAACGAGGACGCCATCACCGACAACCTGAAGAAGAGATACATGGACGACTACATCTTTGTATCCTCTACACGGTCTGTCTTTGCTGGTCCCCCTCCATCTGTCCCTGCTGGTCCCCCTCCATCTGTCTTCAGAAAAGAGTCCATGAGACAAGGTGGTGGTTCTGGTTTTGGTTTCATTTATAGTTCTGATTTACGTCCCATCCTTGACCTGCTTTTGTCAGACTTATATTGGTCCAGTTCTAATCTCAGTGAACCCGTTCAAACAGCTGCCATATTTCACTGACAGAGAGGTGGAGCTATACCAGGGAGCGGTGAGACACACACACACACACACACACACACACACACACACACACACACACACACACACACACACACACACACACACACACATACATCTATACAAAGAGTGACTAACGCCCACCCTTCACCCCCACCCCAGGCTCAGTACGAGAATCCCCCCCACATCTATGCGTTGGCAGACAATATGTACAGGAACATGATGATTGATGCTGAGAACCAGTGTGTCATCATTAGGTGGGTGTGGCTTCAAATTCACCGATGTAATGCATTTCGATTTTTGAAACCGATTGTGTCATGGTGTTTTTCAGTGGCGAGAGCGGAGCAGGAAAAACTGTTGCTGCCAAATACATCATGAGTTATGTCTCTAAGGTTTCTGGAGGAGGAGAGACGGTTCAGGTGAGTGTCCGTTCTAACAAACTGTATTCAAGATCAGTTTTCAGAGGTCTCTATATGCTCACCCTCCAACTCGCTGACTCTAGAGCAGACTCGATTAGAGGTTAATCGGCGACTGTCACCCTGGTTGCCAGCTTTCTGATATCATCATTGGATTAATTCTGAAGTCACACAAACATGAACAGCAGTAGCAATGGCTCATAAAGACGTATTTCATTTACATGTTGCTACCACGGTTGCTCTGGTAACCATCACCAAACACCACGCAGCATGTCAAAGATATCATCCTGCAGTCCAATCCACTGCTGGAGGCCTTTGGAAATGCCAAGACTGTTCGCAACAACAATTCCAGTAGATTTGTGAGTATAAATTCATAGTATCAATACCCATTCTCAAAAGTACAGACACAGACTGACAGATGTGTACTCTTTCAGGGAAAATACTTTGAGATTCAGTTCAGTCGAGGGGGAGCTCCTGATGGAGGAAAAATCTCCAACTTCCTGTTGGAGAAAAGTCGAGTGGTTTCCCAGAATCCAGGAGAGAGAAACTTCCATATCTACTACCAGGTACTACAAAATGTATTGCAGAACATACTACAACATGTATAATAGTTTGTCCTTATAAATTTATACTTCTTTCTCCTCATTTAAAAAACTGATGTAACTGTACTATACCTGTTTGTGATGTCAGCTGCTAGGTGGGGCTAGCAAGGAGCAGAGGGAGAACCTGGGCGTCACAACACCTGACTACTACTATTACCTGAACCAGTCAGGAACCTACACTGTGGAGGACATAAATGACAAGAAGGAGTTCTCAGATACAATGGTACTCTAATCTGCCCATTACCTTCTGTCAGTGGTGGTGGAAGAAGTACTTGATTTATTTTCTTTACTTAACCCTTTGATGCATGAATTATGAGATCTTCAACCATGATTTTTTCAAACAATTTTTTTCATTCATCTTTAGGTGTGAATGAAACAAATTTCAACAAATATTTTTTGTAACATTTTGTTAATTTACAAATAATTTATTACATGTCCAGCTCAGTGGACAGCGTGCATTCTGAGCATGAAATATGTTGGCTTGACTTACTGAAGTCCAAATGGAGGGGCTCACATGCAATAAAGTCTTCAACAGCTGTGCTTAATCGCAAAAATAAATAACAATTTTGAGTACCTGTCCACTGTAGTGACCTTTATGCATCAAAGGGTTAAGTAAAAGTACAGATTGAGGTAAAAATATTGCTTAAGTAAGAGTGGAATTATCCTATAGATATTTGTCTTAAGTAAAATAATTGAAGGATGCATTTTCAAATGTACTTAAAAGTATTCTAACATTTGAATATGCATTGTGTCTGTAGACGTGTGTTGTAGAAAAAACCCTAATTACAGAGCTTTTGACTTTGGTACTGCAGTCTCGAGCACAGGCAAGGGAGTGTGCTGCTGGTCTCCATCAGCAGAGCGGGGGTGGGGTGAGGGCTGGACAAAATGCAAATGAAAGTACTTTTGAAAATATTTAGAAAATGATGTGGAGTAGAAAGTACAGACAATTGCATTAAAATGTAGTGGAGTAAAAGCTCAACGTAGGCCTCAAGAAAATAACAATAACAGAAATTACAGTACAGAAAAATGTACTCAAGTACAGTAATAAAGTACTTGTACTTAGTAACATTCCATCACTGTCATCTATGTGTCCCTGCTCGTAGCTATATGTAAACATATGTGTATACCTGTGTGTCACTGGATCACCACCTTGCTGTGGTGGATAAGCTTGCAGGTGCCAATGATCCTGAGAGCAATGCTGTCCTGAGCTTTTGGTTCTGGCAGGGTAACTCATAGCGATAAGTTCAAAGGGCAGGTTCCAAACAAAGGGGGGTCCAAACCAGATCTAAACTGAATACTTGGCAGAAAATGAATAAGTCACACCAGCAGTGATGGCAGACAAAGGCTGTAATAGCGGGTGGTCCTAATTTGTCATGTGCCCATGCCATTGGATCTTGGGCTACCCATTAAGACTCAGACTACCACCCAATAGTAGCAGCACACCTGTAATTCCTACTTTACCCCATACTTTATCATCCACAATAGGCTTAAAATGTGGACCATTTCAAATACTCAAATGCAAAAGAAAAGTTATATAAGTAGTATCAAGACAAGTCTGAAGAACTGAGGAAAAAATGACCAACAACAAGGAGACATGGAGAGGATTGATCTGTGAAGGTGCAATCTGTGTACACCTGTGTGTATGCCCATGTGTATATCTGTGTACTGTGGTATATGTCTGCGTACTGTGGTGCATACTTGTATTTAACTCTGTGTCCTTCAGGGGGCCATGTCTGTTGTGGGTCTGTCTTTGGATGATCAGGATTCAGTTGTTCAGCTCGTAGCAGGAATTCTCCACCTGGGAAACATCAGCTTCAGGGAGGAAAACAACTACGCTGTGGTGGAGAGTCAGGATTGTAAGATTGCAACTCACTTCAGAGAAGTCCAGGTTGAGGAGTGTAGACCCAAGATATTCTGCAGTAGATCATCAGGATTGTCACCAGGTTGTTACTGCATCTATGATTTCACAGGTATGTGTGTTTGTGTGTCTTCCTGTTAGTCCTGGCCTTCCCATCATACCTGCTGGGTATCCCTCAGAACGCCCTCTGCAGTAAACTCACCAGCCGGATCATGGACAGTAAGTGGGGTGGGAAAACCGAGACCATCTCTGTCACCTTGAACACGGAGCAGGCCTGTTTCTCCAGAGATGCCCTGTCCAAAGCTCTGTACGCTCGTCTCTTTGACTTTCTTGTTGATGTGAGTCCCTGCAGCCGGTGTGCAGAATCTACTTCATGTCCGTGTGCTTTTCCTGCTCACTCAGTGTCTATTGTGTCGTTGTGCCAGAGTATCAATAAAGCCATGCAGAAGGAGCAGGAAGAACACAACATTGGAGTGCTGGATATCTACGGCTTTGAGATTTTCCAGGTACAAAGTCAAGCTAGCTTTATATTTGGAACTGAGCTTCACTCAGTACCTCAGATTTTCTATATGGGGTAATGCTAAAGGGTTTCTTGAGATACCTATCAGTAGTGTAACCATTCACTGCTGAGGGGTTCTCCGCTGCTTGTTGTTGAGATGAACTGAACCTAAATGGTGTCAGTGTGAACACTGCCCCCTACAGTAAGAACAGGTGGAGAAACTCAGTCAGCTGAGCTTTGATCAGGATTGTACAGCCAACATACAGCGATAGATTTACTGATTGGTTCAATTATTGATCGTCTGTTTGAATATTTTCCTTTCAGCAAAATGGATTTGAACAGTTTTGCATCAACTTTGTGAACGAGAAGTTGCAGCAGATTTTTATTGAACTCACGCTGAAGGCCGAACAGGTAAACTGTTTTTGATGAACACCATCTGGACCCCAGGTGTTAAACTGTGACATGGTCTCTGCTCCAGCTCATTATCACATCTGGTAGCCACAGAAAACAAGCCATCTAGTCGTCTGTTTTAATCTCACAGGTTTAAAATTTGTAGACATGTTATGACAATTTTAGATTTGTCACACGTTTCTGTTGATATTCACCAGAAGTGTGTTTGTGCTGATCATGTTGTCGTGTGTCTGCAGGAGGAATATGTTAAAGAGGGAATCAAATGGACACCTATTGAGTACTTTAATAACAAAGTTGTCTGTGACCTCATCGAGTCCAAACTGGTGAGTTGACCAATCACGACTCAGGGTGACCTACTCAATTGTGTTCTTTACAGGAGAGCTGAGTGAGCAGGGGATTTTATTTTATAAGGGCAGACAGGAAATAGAATAACTCAAGCTGGCAGCCTCCTGTTTAGGACAGACTGAAATGTACGGTAATGAGTATGACCCACTGAGCCAAAACCCAACACAGGTACTGATACACACTTTATGCTGCAAAACCTTGAAGGTACAACTTTTAAAACTTAATCAAACAACAGCTTCTCCTCAAGCAGACCACGCACCATTCATCTGTCTGGTTGCTTTCCAGAATCCTCCAGGGATCATGAGCATCCTGGATGATGTGTGTGCCACGATGCATGCTAAAGGTGAAGGGGCGGATCAAACGCTGCTGCAGAAACTGCAGGGACAAATCGGATCTCATGAGCACTTCAGCAGCTGGAACAAAGGATTCGTTGTTCACCACTACGCCGGCAAGGTCCTCACTACACCTGATCACAGAGCTTACCCCTTCACTGGGCTCACCTGTTCACTGAGCGCGCGTGTGTGTGTGTGTGTGTGTGTGTGTGTGTGTGTGTGTGTGTGTGTGTGTGTGTGTGTGTGTGTGTGTGTGTGTGTGTGTGTGTGTGTGTGTGTGTGTGTGTGTGTGTGTGTGTGTGTGTGTGTGTCCAGGTGTCGTATGATGTCACCGGGTTCTGTGAGAGGAACAGGGACGTTTTGTTCACCGACATCATTGAGCTGATGCAAAGCAGCGAGTTGTGAGTTTTCAGAATGATTTGGATAATTAAGTGGTCTACAGTTTTGACACAGATGTTGCTTTTAAAGCACGTCTGAAAGGTGTTTTGATGTCTTCACATCTGGTTTGGTGATTTCACTACCATCAGATTTTTACCAGCAGGTGTTTCGATTTCAGCTTGTTCAATGCTCAAATTAGCCTGGCAAGCCATGTGTTGATGTGAACATGTAGTCCGGCCATGACGTGATAGAGTTCATTTGTGGGGTGGGATTGTCTTTGAAACTATCTCTGCATGCTATTGGACAACCAACAACATGATACTCACTGCTACGGATGTCGGTCAATGGGGCAGTCCACCATACACTGTCAAAGAAGACGCAAATACATTCTTTTTCTAAATAAAGGCCTCAAGTATCTCTATCTGCTCTTATCTCAAAGTAAAGCCCAAGTCTAAACGGTCCAAAGCTGATACCAAAGCCGTTTCAAATGAGCCAACGCCATCGTAGTTGTTTTGCTGAGTTGCATCATCGTGCCCACAAAACCGATGGGGCACTGTGCAAAGCAAAATCATTCTGCTTCTGTTACGGTCCGTCTAGATTTCTAGGCTTCATTAAAACCTCAGTAAGCTTCACTTTCACCATTATCACAAAGTTCTTAATAAGCGCCTGAAAAGCGCTGTGCACTGTGGCAATCCCATTTTGAATTGTATGCACGATGTGTTTGTGGTCAGTCCGTTCATTAAAGCGTTGTTCCCGGAGAACCTGGAGGCAGAAAAAAGAGGGAGGCCAACCACAGCTAGCAGCAAGATCAAGGTGAGACAAATTCTTCACAGGTAGTAGTAATCAAATACATAAATAATAAAAATGATATTGGACTCCCAACAACCAACAGTTACCATAGGTAAAACAGTGATATTTCCCTCCCTACTTTCCTAGAAACAAGCAAATAGTCTGGTCCAAACCCTCATGAAGTGCACCCCCCACTACATCCGCTGTATTAAACCCAATGAGACCAAACGTCCCCGGGACTGGGAAGACAACCGTGCTAGACACCAGGTGGAGTACCTGGGCCTCCGGGAGAACATCCGTGTCCGTCGGGCTGGATATGCATACCGACGACCCTTCAATAAGTTTCTGCACAGGTGAGACATCAGATACAGAAGGAATGTGAAAACCATGCTTCTCCAAGGGTCCTAATAAGGTATGCTGCAGATATGCCATCCTGACCAAGGAGACCTGGCCTCAGTGGAGGGGTGAGGAGCGTAAGGGCGTCCTGCATCTCCTCCAGTCTGTCAACATGGATCAGGATCAGTTCCAGCTGGGAAAAGCTAAACTCTTCATCAAAGCACCAGAATCGGTAAAAAGTATTTCAGGAAGAAGTTTTTCCTGCTGAAGACTTTCTGAATCCATTTTGTGATTTGAGAAATATTGAAGCTCAGAGATTCTGAAGCAGAGCCAGGATTTTGAAACATGAACTGAAGGATACTTTTCATCACAGCTATTCCTGCTGGAGGAAATGAGGGAGAGGAAGTACAATGGTTATGCTCGTGTCATTCAGAAGGCGTGGCGCAAACACATCGCCGTCCGCAAATATGTCAAGATGAGGGAAGAAGGTAAGACTAGTTTACTGCAGCTATCCAGGACCTTCTGAGTCTCACTTAGACTTTTTTTTGTCCTTCAGCCTCAGATATTCTCCTGAACAAGAAAGAACGGCGCAGAAACAGCATCAACAGGAACTTCATGGGTGACTACATTGGAACTGAAAACCATCCTGAGATCAGACAATTCGTTGGACGAAGAGAAAGAATCGACTTCGCTGATGTGGTGGTGAAGTTTGACCGAAGATTTAAGGTGGAATGCTCAAACTTGTTTAGTATACACTCAGTCTTATCTGATGGAAAAAGATTAAAAGACCTGTATCATGCTACGTTACACCAAGACGGACACAATGTATGATAAAATATTGCCATTGGTGCTATTGAGATGTTATTTGTTATAAAATATTAATTATTTTAGCAAGCCATACCTTCTGCCTGCAAATGAGACGCTTGGATTTGAGGAAACCCTGCCTCCTTCTGTGTGAATTCCACAATATTACATGACTTCAGACCCAGAGAGCGCAGATTCAGGTTTGTGCAGATTCAGGCAGTCATTTCCCACTAAGCTACATTTTCAGACTTCTAGAAGCCTCACTGTGTCTCTGAACTGAAAATAATCAGAAAAAAACATTTAAACATATGACACTACGTTCTTCATGTGTCCTCAAATTATGTATTTGAGCATTAATTGTTCGATGTGCGTGAGTGTAACCTTAAAACATAACTGCTAAGTCGCTGTGGGGACACCAAGCAGCTGCAAACTGGGGCAGAGGTGCATTTAAATAGCAGGAATTGCCTGAAACTGTCTGTAACTAGTGTCTTTAGATTGGCAAATTAGTTTGCAAAGTAAAAATATACATATATTGGCTGAGGTTTGAGTAAGGATTCTACACAAAGTTTTATAAATAAGACCCTTATGGCTGTAACTAGATTCCCAGGCTATAACTTGTCTCTCTGGGAGACAAAATCAATAGTAAAATCTATGTTGATGGTGAACAGGTAACAATAGAGTGAGTGAGATAATTACCGCTAGTTGTGAATCTTATCTCTATGTAACGTGATGAAGGAGCTATTCCTCCAAGGTTATTTATCCTCTATCCACAGTTGCCTTTGACACAGAACCAGAGTGCATGAGACAGCCTCAAGGTCATGCATTTGCTTCTAAACTGTTTACTTTCCAGCAAAAGGAAGACAGAAGATGAAGGGACTCTTTTCTTTTGTTGAATCGGAGAGCTCGGTTTTTGGTGAAGCTAGTCGGGACGGCTGTTGGTCGGTGGTGCGGTGTGGCCAATCTGTGAAATCACAGTGTTGTGACTTGGTCTGGTTCGCTGGACACGGTGACACACGTGGGGTGGACAATCGCATGACTCATTGCTGCGCTGGTCCGATCGGGGCCTTCCTGGTCTGGGGCACGGCGTGGTCTCTGTGGTGTCTGTGGATCTGCCGGCTTTGATTTGGCCGGAGTTCGGGGCATCCGGATTGATGGAGCGGTTCCGGCGCCATCTTGGATTCAGTTCTCAAGATCCCATGGAGTTCACCGTATGCTAAGTGAAGTATTGGACCGGCCATTCTGTACTTCTCTTTTTAAGCTGAGAACCATCAAGCTGGGAGAAATCTGTTGTTTTTACTAATGTTACATCTACATGGTAAACGGCATTCGACATCCATATAGAGCTAGCAGATTCAGTCATGTTAACATAATGTACAGGTGGTAAGAAAGTGGTAATTACTGGTATGTTTGGAACACTGGCTTTAGTTTCAGGTTCTCTGAGAGATTTTCAATGTGCAATTTAAAAAAAAAAGATTGGCATCAATTGAAATTCTTAGGTCCACAGACTCGATTGCACCTTTAGCTGAGATAATGGGTAGAAGAAAGACGGGCATCGTGTTTAAATTTGAGAACAGCATGCTATTTGTTTTATTAGCATTTACAATAGCTTGTCAGAAAATAGATTCAAATACAGTTAGATGTTTAAAGACCTGGGCTACAGTTTTACATGAGAGTAAACAATATCAGCATAAAAGTGTAAAGACGCTATCATAATTATTTGAGCAGCATCATTCATTTAAATTGTGAAAGAAGTGGGTCCTAAAATTGAGCCTTGGGGCACGCCCGTGGTGAGAGTTAGGTATTCTGCAGCAAGAAGCACACAGCTTACAACCTGAAAGATGGTTAGAAAACCAGCCAGCAGTCTCGTCTGAGTATCCAATATGCTCTGGCTAAGTCTCAGTCAACAGCAACAGCGTAGTCTTTGACATTCAATTCATCATTTAAACCGTTTCTGGCTAAACAGAAACACTATGCTGCATCCTGAAGCCAGACTAAGGCAAAAAAAAAAAAAATTGATGTTAAAGAACACAAATTGTCCCCTATCTGATCCCTCACCGGCTGTTCTACGTTCTTTGCTAAAATGCAGAGTTTAGAAGTTGAGATGTATTTATTTAATGTGGTGGTGTCACCTCCTTTGAATGATGGGGGAGCAAAAGCTACTCCTGCTGATTTCTCCCTCGTATGTTAACACAACCCTGAATGCTCCGGAGCAATAAGCTGACTACCTACCTCTTTTTTTGAGGAGGTGGTGATTATTTAAGTTGTTAATAATAATTAGGAGGCTGTGAGGATGGACTTGTGTATCACTGACTCTGGATTTGTGACATTAAGCCCGTGATGAGGACTTGGTAATAGACTAAACATCTTCGGGGGTGACAGTGGAAGATGAGTTAATTGTCTACCTCATAACCTGAGAGTTGCTGGTCGTTGTGTCCTTGGGCAAGACAGTTCACCCTCCTTGCCTGCTGGTAATGATCTGAGAGACTGTTGGTGTAGATTTTGTAGCAGCCTCACCTCTGCCAGTATACCCCAGGGCAGCTGTGGCTTCAATGTAGCTCATCTCAGCCAGTGTGTGTGTGAGTGAATGCACTATACAAATAAAAGCCATTTGAACAGATTCCCTGCCGGATTTTGTGGCATTTTCTTGAGTTGTATACTCTCCAGTTTGAATTCTATCACCAACCTCAGCTGTTCTCACCCTCTGTGGTCTATTTTTTGCCGCCTGCAGCTGTTTTATGGCCACTGGCATCCACGGCATATGTGCTGGGTCTTGATCTTGTGAGATGCCACAACAGGACTGTACAGTCCCCTACGTTGGTAAAATTCTCAGTTGTCCAGATCTCAGAGACACTGGTCTGATTTTATTCTCAAGGGTCTGCTGCTTTCACTTTAGCTATTGTTGTTGTTGCTGTGATCCAGATGTTTTAGTTCAGAGGTTGATGGTTTGCTGCTCGTCCAATACAACCAGCTTTCTTCTGGTTGTCTCACATGTTCATGTTCTACAGACAGTAAAACGGGACCTCATCCTGACCCCAAAGTTCCTGTACATGATTGGACGTGAGAAGGTGAAGCAGGGTCCAGATAAAGGCCAGATCCAAGAGGTTCTGAAAAGGAAGATTGAGCTCAACAAAGTCCAGTCCGTTTCTCTGAGGTATGAGAACTCAGAACTGGAACTAAAATCAGGAGACAAAACTATAATCAGTGTCAGAACCAGAACTAAAGCTGAAAGACCTGTAGCTGTCCTGTGTCCCTGACACCCGTCCTTCTGCCAGTACCCTGCAGGATGACATCTTCATCGTCCACGAGGAGGAGTACGACAGCGTTCTTCAGAGCGTCTTTAAAACAGAATTCCTCAGTCTTCTGGTAAAACGTTACCAAGAGAAGACTGAGAAGAAACTGCCTCTGAAATTCAACAACCTGTGAGTATTAAACAGTCTGCTCTGTTGTTTTCTGATGCTTCTGACCCCACTCTGCTGTCCAGATTCTTTTGTATGATTCCAAGACCCTTTCTGTTCTGTATTCCATCTCCCTTCAGTCTGGAGTTTAAAGTGAAGAAGGGAGGCTGGATTCCATTTAGCTCTTCAGGCTCCAGGCAAATCCAGTTTCAAGCAGGTCAAGGGGATACGGTGTTGCTTAAGCCGAGTGGGAAAGTCCTGCAAGTCTCCATCGGACCGGGTCTCCCCAAAAATTCTAGTAAGGTCCAACCGGATTCCATCACAAGGTCTGAAACATTGTTGGCTTAACATAACTTCCTGTGTATGATCTGTAGGACCAACAAGAAAGGACAACCGCAAAAGCTGTTACGCTGGCAGCAGAGCTGCGCCCACTAACCAGGACAACTCTGGTACGTGTTACTACCTTCAGGTGTCACAGCCTCTATGTCTGATTGGGTAATATCTTTGTTTTTCTTTGAGAAGCCTCCTTGAGAGGAAGTAAGGCACAAAAAGGACAGCATACCTCCTACAGAGGCTCTCTGCTGAAGAAGCAGGCCAGCATGGAGCACCCCACATTGCCCCGCCTCCACAACAAACATCGCTCTGGCAACCAGCCCTCTCAGAACCAGGATATGGGCTTCATGGGTGTCCCTGATCAGGGTGCAGCAGGGTGAGATGCTCAAACACTAGAACCAAAAATGTATTAATTATTATTAACAGAAAATCAAGTAAAGCTATCCAGTTTTACCAATAAAAGTGCCCATGTAACCAGCAACTGCCAGGTTAATGGTTTCTGTCTTGTATCTGAGCCAAGGTGATGAAGGTCTATCGTCTCACTAGTGACAGGTTTCCCTGGTTTTCATCTGCAGGCTGCATCGGCGCCTCTCTAAGGAGGTGAAACCAGTTCCAGGAGTGGGTCGACCCAAGCCTAAGCCCCGATCTCCTCATTGTCGAGCTTTGTATGCCTATGATGCTCAGGACACCGATGAGCTCAGCTTTAATGCTGATGATGTCATCGAGATAATAAAAGAAGGTATTGATCATCCTGCTCAAAGTCCTACAGGCACCATTTTCCACTTAAGGATAATGGTTTAGGGGCAGCAGTAGCTCAGGTGGTAGAGCAGGTTGCCTCATGATCGGAAGGTCATGTGTTCGATTCCAGCTCCCGCCAGGGGTATTCTGCTGTTGTGTCCTTTGGCAAGACACTTCACCCAACTTGCCTGCGTTGGTGGTGGTCAGAGGGGCCGACAGCGCCAAATGGCAGCCTCGCCTCTGTCAAACCGCCCCAGGGCGGCTGTGGCTACAAAGTAGCTTCCCATCACTAGCAGTGTGTGAATGTGAGTGCATGTAAGTGTCTTTGAGTGTCCTAAACAAGCGCTATATAAGTTCGATGATGATGATGATTATTATTATTATTAATATTATTAATACCATGCTAGCTCAAAATTATTTCATTTTTTAAAATTCCACTTTTAAGTAACCAGGTGAGTCTACTGTTCTCATTCACGATGACCTCATCAAGAGTGTGAATATGTGCTTAGAGTAGTGGTGACCACCTGCCCAGTATAATTCCCCAAGGTCAGATGTAAATGGTTACAATGCTGGGTGATGGCGGCTCAGGGGTTAATTCACTATGTTACTGGTGGGTTGCCAGTTCAAACCCAGGCTCTGCCTGTGTCAGTAGTGGCCATGGGCAAGGCACTTCACCTACCTGCTGGTGTGTATCAGAGGGACCGGTTGCTTCTCTCAGTAATCCCCTGTAACTACAATGTGGTTCATCAGTGTGTGAATGAAGTGCTATACACATGTAATGTTGTTAAAGTGTTTACAGAGCAAGGCTCATCTTCCTGCCCATCTTTGTGTTTCTGTAGATCCATCTGGTTGGTGGTATGGTCGGTTAAGGGGAAAAGAAGGCATGTTCCCAGGAAACTATGTGGAGAAGATCTAGACCTCCTCTATGGGGTCAGGGGTCATTGCCTTGCAGCTGTAGCCACTGGGACATCATTTATCTGCTTCCCAGATATGAGGCAATAACCCATTCACGGGTACATGTTTCAGCCTGAGTGACACCTGTCATTTATCCAGAGGGTCAGAAGTCAGTCCCACTTGGTTTAGCATCTGATCATCTCAGGGTTTAAAGTAGAAGCTCAGTTAGTGTTTAAATCAGTGTTACCATGGAGATCTATCAAGTGTAACGTGCCAGCCCTTCAAGCTCCAGTGTTTTTATGGTCATAAAACCATAACAGTTTTATAGCTTCCCCATAACAAAAGGGAGCGATGCGTGGGATTTTAAAACACATTTTGTCTCTGATCAAACAGAAAATTAAATTGAACTAGAACAAAAGATTGTTGGGTTTGTTTTCTGTACATTTTAAAGATTAGATGCATTTTTTAAAATTAATTCATCTTTGAGATTAATTAAATGTTGTTTGTGCACCAACTGATTCTGGATCAGCCAACAAACTGATGTAACACAAAGGCAGATGGTCAAACTGAAATAAAATTGAGTCCAATGAACCTCTATGTTCACATTTACTTATTCTAAATTATATCATGGGTAACGCTTCCTTTTACAGTCCCTAATTACTAAGTACTTACATGGTAATTACATAGTGAGTTAAAGTGTAATATTGTTTCTGACTTCTTAGTTATTACCACGTAACTCAAGTTCAATTCTCGTTTTTATTTTTATTATTATTATTAATAATAATAATAATAATAATACATTTAAAAGCGCCTTTCAGAACACCCAAGGTCACTTGAAAGAAAACGCGTAATAAAATACAATAAAACAATAATAAAACCCAAACAAGAAAAAAAAAACAGAGAGAAACAGTTCAATAAAATCAGAGGTTGTAGGCAGATTTAAACATATGTGTTTTGAGTTTTGTTTTGAAAAGGGTAAAACTGTCGATGTTCCTGATGTCTGGGGGAAGTGAGTTCCAGTGACGAGGAGCAGAGCGGCTGAAAGCTCTGCTCCCCATGGTAGCGAGACGGGCAGGAGGAACCGCAAGATGGATGGAAGAAGATCTGAGTGAACGGGATGGGGTGTTAACACTTATAAGGTCTGAGATAAATGGAGGAGAGAGGTTGTGTGAGGGGTCAGTGAGGGGCGGAGAAGGTTTATGGAACGTAGATGGAAGTATGCTGACCGAATTATGTTATTAATGTGAGCTTGAAAAGAAAGAATCCAGATCCAGAATTAATCATTCCCAGTATACAGATTAATTACACTTTATGACAATTATACACTTTAATTACACAATAATATATTTTAACTTACTATATATTACCACATAAGTACTTAGTAATTAGGGGACTGTAAAAGGAAGTGTTACCATTTCGTGTTATTCCACATTTACATTTTAGACATTGTTTACTTAATTTGTAGCTCTTACAACATGTTGTTTTTCAAACTACTGATTATGAGATCTATTACTCTAATGTAACTATAAAATACCTATAACTACACCTGAAAGAAAACTGCTAGAAAATACATTACCTAGAAATTAAGGTTGCATTCATATGCTGTTGGAATTTTGGCTTCTGGCAGATTCAGTCACTCAACTGCAGCTAATCTGTATGATTGTACGATTGTACACTTTGTGGAATCTGCCAGGAAAATAAAACTTCAAAATAAAGTCTGAATATTTCATAAAACACCAGAACTGTTTGATTCTAACTGTAGTCTTAACAGTATTTATAATTTCTCAGAAATCTGTCTATAATATAAACTGATTTTATTTGTTTTAACATCTCATTACATCTTTAGTACTTTTTATTTATCTTGTATATGGTAAAGGTAAAGAATGATTTTTATTCAGAGAATTTTTTTGCACATCAACAAGTGTCCTAGTACATCTGTCCACTTGACCAGTGTCCAGTGTTTTTACGACCTATAGACGTGTCCCTGAATGCGTCCTAACCTTTTACCCAACACGTGACAGACAGCCGCCGCCTGCAGAAGCTGACCTGGCCAACAAGCACAGACTCACGAGCAGGTACGAAACCGGCAATCCGCTGCCGAAGGTGAGTCCCCTGTCCCCGTTTACCGGATCCGTTTGGTGGTTACAGCGGCAATCCGGAGCGTCAGCAGTTGGGAGCTAACGGAGCGCAGATGGAGGCGTTTCTGCGGAGCTGCCGGAGGACTGTGAAGGTACAGCTCGTTACCGATTTACTCCTGTTTTCCGTTAATTCATATAATGGACTTATGCAACTTTTACTTTTAAAGCAGTTCTTTGTTCAGTTTCGTGATGCTAAGCTAGCTGTAGCCATCACCCTATCTACTTCCGGACCGTGGGTCGCCGCAAATGATAGGATGTCCAAGGAAGGTCCCTTTCTCGCCTCTGATTGGCTGGAAGGGCTCTCCTGCAATTGACTATTTCATGTAAGAGGAATCAGTTTTCCTGCGCTGCAGGTTTTTATGTTTACAGCCATATCCTGATGAGATTTTTGAAGAAAATATGAACTCATTGCTATTATAAACATCCTTTCTTATTTTGCAACAAACCAGTTTCAGTTTCTTTCATTAAAAGAACCTGAAAACGTCAAATGTGAACTTGTAATAAATTTTGTTGCATTTTATCTCACTATAGACTGACTTTTTATCTGTTGACTATTGGGGTTATATTACTTAATTGTTGGGCTATCCTATGTCTTCACTTTAACAGGTTAAGGCTGTTTACAAGTTAGAGCACATCTCGTTATCAGATTAAATGTGTGTCAATCAAAAATTAAGTTGAAGCTGATGATTATTTAGACCTATTTTTCAGCAGTTTTCATTATTCTAGAAAAGAAACTGACCTGATGCACACAACTGGGTAGAATAGAGCAGTTTTATTAAATTTCATTCCCAGGTAAGGCACATATGTTTATCCTATGCACTTTAATGCTTGAGAGCCAAGAGATATAAAGTAAGTCCAACAGTTAGATAAATGCAACAAGATTATAATTTCACACTAAGTTTTTCAGTTTTGTATGAAACATAAAACGTAAAATGTTTTGCAAAACAGGACAGAATGGTTATTATAGCACCACTTTACAAAACTCCCCAAAACAGCTTTCTGCTGGTGGCAGAAGGACAGTCTGCACTTAGCGAGGACTGTCGGTTTGCTGCTAAATGAATTAGCCAATTGTATTGGAGCCCTTCTAGCCAATCAGAGACGAGAAAGATGGGATCTTTCTTCCTTGGACATCATAGAATTCCAAACGGCGCTCCTCAGAAGAACGAAAAAATGAATGCAAGTCAATGGGGCTAAAAACGCTATATTCTAATTATGCTTGTTATGTGCCATAGAGTTCACATATGATGTTCGTGAAGTTTTAAAGACATTTTGATACGAAGAATGCGCTTATTTTCGAACAGGAGGAAACGCTATTTTAGGTTTTGTGTGAATAAGTCCAGGACTACAAACACTTTAATGTGGCTTCTTTCATATAACGCAATCATTACTTAGTGGAACAAAACAAAAGCAAATAACTTTGCATGTTGAAGGTTTGGTTCAGGACTGAAGGAACGTTTTATCTTCAATTCTGTTGAATTGTGATTTTTAAGGTTCTGCAGTGACCTCTAGTGTTTATCCCTTTGTTCTCCAGGAAAACACCGATCAGGGCGGTCCGATGTTCCATGTTGTTCTTGGGAATGAGGCCTGTGATCTCGACTCCATGGTGTGTGCTCTGGCTTTTGCCTACTTCCTGTTCAAGGTGAGCACAGGTGGGATGTCGTTAATCACTACATAGAAAGTCCTGCTTCATTTACTTTAAAAATGCGTTCTCATCCTTTAGATCAGAACCTTAACGGAACATCTCATTCTGCTCATTCAGACACTGTTTTAATAAAAGCATACCTTTGTTCTGCTGGTGTATTCTCGTGGAGGAGTTGGCTAAAGTGAGGACAATGCCAGGACATTTATCTGGGTCGCACATTTGTTTTTCTACATAGCGTTCGCATCTCATTACAGTAAATTCCTCTCTGCTGTTGAAGGAAGCCGGCGGGTCATCCATCCTCTTTGTCCCTTCTCCTTGCACACAACCAAAGGTGCTCCAAGATGATCACGGGCGACCGAGATGAATAACAAACATTGACTGTAGCAGCAACACGAAAAGACAAAAACTCTGAAAGTTGGGCTCCTGCAACCCTGAGACCTGCCTCGCCAGCACTCGCTGCTCCCACCCAACACTTAAAAACTCGGGGAAAAACCTAGATGTGTAAAATAGTTTGACACAACATATCCTGGGTCAGTCAGGATCTCTGGGAAAAAACGAATCTTTTGGCGATTACATGATCACAATTTCTGAAGTCACAATTTTAATAAGAAAATGGTGACTCATTCAGTCTCACTTTTGCATTTAATTTCTGTCTCTCCCTTCCTGTCTCCCTGCCTTCCCGTGTGCCTGTCTCAGACAACAGACGGTGAGGTTGTTCTGCCTCTGCTGAACATCCGCCAGGCGGATCTGCTGCTGCGTTCTGATAACCTCTTCCTGCTGCATGAGACTGGGTTGTCTCCAGACCTGCTACTGTTCAGGGACCAGCTGGACCTACGGATGCTGCATCATGGTGGCCGCCTACGACTGACGCTCGTTGACCACAATGTCCTGCCCAGGTGAGCTCCTTCCACACAACAGGTAGCTGTCAATACAAACAAGTACAGCAGCTTCTTGGTGTGCCACGTTATACCTGTACAGGATTCATACAGAAACAGAGTGTTGGTCTGATCAGCTGCTTTTTTTTTCTACAGTTCAGACTCAGACCTGGAAGGTGCGGTGGTGGAGGTAATAGACCACCACCTGCTGGAGCGAAACCCCTCCCCCTCCTGCTCTGTCACCATAGAGATGGTAGGGTCCTGTGCTACCTTGGTAACTGAGCGCATCATCCAGAAAGCTCCACAAATCCTGGACCTGCAGCTTGCTCATCTGCTCTATGGTATACACACACACACACCGTCTGATCACCAACCTGACACATCTCAGGCCTCTGAGATGCTGACCACAGCTCAGTGATTAGGTGCAAACATAGATTACTGATTTGTTTTCGTGTGTGCAGCAACGGTGGTGCTGGACTGTGTCAACATGTTACCTGCAGCAGGAAAAGTAACCCCACGAGACAGCCAGTATGCTGAAGCACTGGAGCTGCGGTTCCCCTCTCTACCACTAAGGGACACCCTCTTCCAGGCGCTGCAGAATGCCAAGTTTAATGTTTCAGGTGAGTTTGTGTTCCACCTGCTCCTGAGCGTGGTTGTCCCTCTACATCAGCACGGCACCTCCAACATGTGACTAAGAAGGACCCAGAACAACCTAGAAGAAACGGGTGGAACAAATGAGCCCTATTGGCTGGTTTCTATACCTAATCATTGACCTAAAATTACTGAAAAGGTTTCAGTCAAATTGCCTTAATCCTTTGGACCCATAACACCACTCACCCTCATTGGAATGAAGCTTTGACGGGATGGTGACAGCACAAGTTCAGCCAACCGCTCCACTGGCAGTTTTCTGATGTAGTTCATTCTTAGTTTCCTTTCTGAGGAAGTTCTAAACCTTTGTCGTGACAACTACGATCTCTATAGACAATGCTCCCAGCATCTCCATCACAGTGTGACATGGAAACTGCACCACACAGGAGAGAAAGGAACTCCATAGTGTAATAAAATCTAAACAGGACCTTCCACCTGGTGGGTCCACAACATGAGAAAAGACTAGAGCACCTTGACATGTGCTGTTCACCCAGCTTCCCTGTGGGAGGCGCTACAAGCCTATAAAGTAAGATCCATTTATAGTTTCCTACTGCACAAGGCTTTAGACTCCTGAGTCTAAGCTAGCTATTCCTCAGTCCAGTTCTTCTCCCAGTCCTTGATCAGGCACATCTCTCCTCACTTGCCAATTTAAGTCGTCCTTAGGAACTGAACCCAGACCAGGTCCCTCGTGTACAAACCCCCCCCCCCCCCCCCCCCAAGCCCATCAGTGACCGACAGTCACTGATGTCCCATTTTCAGCTAAGCTTGAGACCACATCAAAGCAGGTACTGAAAAGTGTGCAGTGACCAAGGACCAGTTACAGATGGAAATGCTGTCCAACCAAACCAAATTAATTGGAGTCGCTCTGAGTAGGTGATGGAAGACCCTTTAGTTTTAGTTACCTGCTTTCAAGAAATGTACGTCCAGCAGGACCCAGCTCTAATGTTGGGCTCTAGTACACATGCTCAAGATATAAAGTGCCTGCTGTAGTATTTATGTTACAGCTTTGAGTTTTTTCATTGGTATTTATGTCAGGTTTTTTGTCTTTAGGTCTGAATACGGAGCAGATGCTGTTAAAGGACATGAAAACTGTTTCAAGAAGCTTAAATTTTGCAGTTTCTGTTCTGTACATCTCACTGGAGGTAAGCTAGAAATACATTAGTACTACGTTTGTAATACTCCAGTAGTATAATAATAATACACCAGTACTATACTAATAGAGCACTTAATACCATACCCATAACACATTAGACTAATGTATTATGGGTATAGTATAATACTGGTGTATTACTAATGTCATAATACATCAGCACTATCCCAGTACTACACTAGTATTATACCAGAACTATTAGTAATACACCAGTACTATCACAGTACTACACTACTACACTAGTAATACCCCAGTACTACATTAGTTTTACACCAGTAATATATCATGCCCGTAATGTATTGGTAATACACCAGTACTAGCCCAGAACTACACTACTACACTAGTAATACATGATACTATACCAGTAATACCCCAGTACTACACTAGTTTTACACCAGTACTATATCATACCCGTAATACACCAGTATTATTACTCCAGTACTACACTAGTTATACCCCAATACTACACTAATAATACACCAGTTCTATCCCAGTACTACACTACTAAATTAGTAATACATGGTACTATACCAGTAATATCCCAGTATTCTAATAGTAATACCCCAATACTACACTTATAATACACTAGTACTATACCATACGGGTAATTCGCCAGTAATATCCCAGTACTCCACTAGTAATACACTAGTACTATCCCATACCTGTAATACATTAGTAATACACAGTACTATCCCAGTAATAGACTAGTATTACAACAGTACTATACCAGTAATACCCCAGTACTCCCAACAGTACAGTGTGTGTATGTGTATCAGGAGTTTTTGCAGGGGGCTGATTTGGAGGCGGAGCTTTCAGCGTTCTGTCAGAAGTTTGGATTTGATTTGCTGCTGCTGATGACAATCACCTTCACTGAAAGCAAAGAACCAATCAGAGAGCTGGCTGTATTCAGCTCCAGCAACACCTGCAGGAATCAGGTATGTCACACACAACACTGTCAGTTCTTTTTGTTTAGGTTGTCAGGACAATTTTGATGTACTTTTTATACTTCTTCAGGTGCGACAGTACCTGGAAGAGGCCCGTAACCCCGATCTCAGCTTAGAGCCAATCAGCAGTCCTCACCTCCACATATCAGCCTATCATCAAGGTATAGTTCTCACCTGTTTCGCCAGGTGAAGGTGAAACTTCTGAAGAAGTTCAGCCAATGGTTTGACTCTACACTTTTGTTTCTTTTTTAGGGAACAGCTTGGCATCCCGGAAGAAGGTCCTCCCCCTTATTAAGAATTTCCTGAGCCAGTGGGACAGAGATGGTTGCCTTGGAGATGCTGAAGAAGAGTCTGTGGTCCCCCCAACACCCATGAACAGTCTGGTAGAAGGATGTCCTCTGGATGGAGGTCTGCCTCAGATCAGTGCTCAGGACCTGCAGGAGAAGTTTAGCAAGATGGGGACTAATGACCTCTGACCCCCGTCTTGTCAGTCATCAGGACATCTTGGAGGTTGTTGCAGCATCCATAGAAGTCTATGAATGACAAAGACGCCGAGGACAAAACATTAAGACTGGTTTTACTGTTGATGGTTGTTTATAATCACAGGTTGATTCAGGTTGAACAGGAGCTGATCCACCAGAACCAGATCCAGCTGATTCTGGTTAATCTGGTCCTGCAGAGTCACTTCTACCATAACTGGTTCAAGCTGATCTAGTAGAACCAGGTCCAGGAGCTGGTGTGTCACTGATCTAACAGTTTTTTTTTCTTTGTTCTTTTTTCAGTTTAAAAAATAAAAACTGAAATGTCTTCAAAGAACAGCTGGAGGAAGTTTTGTTTAGAACCTTCAGAGTTTTTCTTACTGAGACAGAGAATCTCCTCTAGGGAGTGGGCGTTCATACGGTGCTTCATAATAGTACACCTACAGTTGAAACTAAAAAAATTAGATTATTGTGCAAAAGTCATTCATTTTAGTAATTCGCCTTAAACGGTGAAACTAATGCATGATAGATTAATTCCATGCAAAGTCAGATATTTCAAGCCTTTATTTGTTATAAATGTGATGATTATGGCTTATGAAAACCCCAAACTCCAAATCTCAGACAGTTAAAATGATGTGAAAAGGTTCAACATTCTAGACTAATGTTCGCACGTCCACACATCAATTACACATTCCCATCCAGGGCTGCAAGTGTGTAGGGTGTCCCGAAGTGTGGATCTTAGCCCCGCCCCTTTTGGACCCTTGACCTGCACTATGCTGAAGCCCGCATCGGAGCAGACTTTGGCGAAGGGTATTACCCCCAATCCATTGCTGCATGAGAACTTTGAGAAGAAGGCAGGGAAATGTCTCGATTGTTCTTTCTGAAAATATGTATTTTTAAGTATTTAGGTATAATTATTGAAATTACATATTTTAATGATCTATTGGAAAGATGCATTACATGTCTGCTGAGAAACGTTGACCGATAACGGTGATGTGTGATTTTGGACATGACATACGCAAAATTTAATCACTAAATCATTCAGTTATAAAATAATTTCAAACAGCAAAGTGGCACAAACAGCGACCAGCGTTCTCATATGGTCAATGACGCAATGCTCACTGTCACAATTCAGCAGGCATTTGTTAACTTTTTTACTCACTTGAAGTCTTACATTTTATATGACGTTTGATCACCCTGAAATTGGGACCACACGTAATGAACACACACAAACTGAACACTCGTATAATGAACATCATGATATACCACACTTCCCATGGCTGAGCTTCTCATTTTGATGTGACGTGTGGGGGTGCACACCCCTGGCGAAATTTTTAAAGGGACCCTCCAGCTCAGGGGCGCAGATAGGATTTTCAAACTGGGGGGGGGACGAAGTTCCAATGTACCCTCCCCCCAAACACACGCACACACACACACACACACACACACACACACACATAGGGTTGTCACGGTAACCGGTATAGCGGTAAACCCCGGTAAAAAAGTTGACAATAAAAATAACCGTCCAGTTTTTAAAAAACTATGTTATCTCGGTGGGTTTACCGTGGCCGCGGTTTCGGCGCGATGACCCTTACCAGCCACCGTCGCTTCAGCTGAAGTTCCCGCGGCGCGCACACGCACTTTTTAATTTGCAACGGCACCAAAACTTTGAAGCTGAAATAATGGCCGAAGGAGGAGACGGCTGCGCCCAGGACATCCATCAGCCCTCAAAGAAGACTAAATCGGAAGTATGGGCATATTTTGGATTTCTGAAAAATGCTGAGGGACAGTTAATAGAAGACTGCTATCCCGTTTGCAGAACGTGCAGGAAACAAGTGTCTGCAGAAGGCAGCAACACTTCGAATCTAATGGCACATCTGCGTGACCATCACCCACGTCTCTACAGCCAGTGCAAGGTAAGTTAACATTAGCATTTTAGCTTAAATGCATGACGTGAGGACTTTTGGTTGACGGAGAATGCAACGAGTCACTATATACTGCAGCCGCAGCGTCCTCTGCCAGCATTTAAACCGTGTCACGGACACCCTGTTGCTGGATGAAGCATCATGAACGCTGGCAACAAAGCTCTGCCTGATCAACACTATAAATGATAAATGATCCGCACTTGTATAGCGCCTCTCAGAGTAAGGAATCCAAAGCGCTTTACACTACAGTGTATTATTCATCCATTCACACACATTCACACACTGATGGTGATGAGCTACGATGTAGCCACAGCTGCCCTGGGGCGCACTGACAGAGGCGCCCCACTATTTAATTCAGTCATTTGTTATTCTCCCAATCAATTACTAACCAAAACCTCATGTTTTATGCAAAACATTAAATGATTTTCAGCATACCAATATTTACAGAAAACATAAAAAACTGCACATAAAATATATTAAAAAGACTAAATTCACTTATCACTTAGAACAGTGGTTCCCAAACTTTTCAGCCTGACCAACAGATGTTCCTTCGTGTTTTTACGTTATTTAGAAATTTTCATTATATGAGGAAAGTTTTTATTTACATATAAATACATTAATCTCTTAAAATTTTATATTTTACTTTTTTATGATTATGTGACACACTTGACTTCCAAACATAACGCATCGGCATCTGCCTCTTTTTTACAGCTTTTTTTTACATTGTCGCTACGTCTTTCACGTTTGCGTGTTTTTACCATCATTTCTACATCCATCACGTCCCAAAGAAGGTTAAACCAACATCAAATCCAACGTTTGGAGCTTGTAAACTCCACACACCTCTCGTGCAGCACCAGCTGTCTGATGCTGCAGCAGCGTCAATCTTCCCGGCTGCCTGGATGAGTGAATTTCTTCATCAGAGTCAATATTCTGCTTCATAATCGGAGTCAGTCTTGACCAGACAAAGAGGTCAGTCAACAAAGACCAGACCTGCCGGCAATTCTACGTTTTATCTAACATTTGCGCTCTTCGTGTTGCACGCATCTCCTCCTCTACCCGACTGGGAGCCTCTCAGCGGGATTTGGGAAGCATTTTTCAAACTCTAAAAACTCCCAAACTTTGCTCAGCCTGAAGGTTCCACATCTCCACTATCTTCTGGTGTAAAGTAGCAACTTCATGAGGGATCATATTTGTAGATGAGACTTGTTAAAGTCAGCAGTGAGGCTTTGGCGCTTATAACTAGTAAGTCCCAACACTGACAACAATGTACTGAAACTAGAACCAACATGCATAAACAGACAGATCGGTCCCACCTACTTACACTGTTGGTCTTTTTTAAATACGCAGTAATCGTTGCTTGTCTTTTTCGCTTCATCCTGCATCCTTGCAGCAACCACTTTGGCGCCTCTGGAGTCGGTGTTTGTTTACGTCATGCGCATTCAATGTAATTGGACAAAGGAGCTTCAAGCGCTTAACCTCTGATTTTGTTTTCTTTCTGGCCTTGGTTGGGGGGGGGGGGGGGGTGTCAGATCGGGATCGATCTGAATCTGCGGGGGACAGATCCCCCCATCCCCTACCATATCTGCGTGCCTGCTCCAGCTGTCCAAATTGTAATGAACACACAAAAGTGAAAAATTTTTTCATGTATTTTTTTTTAAACAATTTTACCTTTTATAAATTGAAAAGCTTAGAAAAGCAATAGCACACCTCCCGTGGCCGAGCCGGTTGTTTTAAAACAACTTTTGTGGTGGTGCACGCTGCTGTTGGAGCCGCATTAACGTCTGTGGAAGAATAAAGAAAACAAATCCTCTGGTGCATAAAAACAACTTTGAAAGAGTTTTAGGACTTTGTGTGAAAGACTGGTCATTCTGTACATTTGACAACTTTTTCACAAGATCTCCACAGATGTAGCTTGTTCAGGAGGATAACAAAGAGAAATGAAAAAAAAAATTTCAATGAAAAAAGGGAACGTCCAGAGCCCAGACCTAAATCCCATTGAAAATCTGGAGAGATTTGAAGATTGTTGTCCAACACTTACCATCCAATTTGACAAAATTAAAATGGATCTATAAAGAAGAGTGGGCAATTATTTCTCAATTTAATCTGCAAAGTTGATAGAGAAGTATCCCAACAGACCCAAGGTCAAGTAAAAGGTGGTTCAAAATATTGTTATGTAAAAAAAAATCAAAGAAATTTTAGAAAAAAAATTTAACTGTAAGGAAGCAAAAACTTTTCAAAGGGGTGATTCTTTTCTATACCTGCTGTAAGTACTCACCTTCACCCAGCCTTTGATGCGAAGCTTAAAATAGAGCTCAGGTACGTCCTGTTTCCACTGACCATCCTTGATGTTTCTGCAGTTTAATCGGACTCTACCTGTGGTAATTAATTTGATTGGATTTGATTTGAAGGCACACACCTGTCTATATAAGGTCCTACAGGTGATGGTGCATGTCCTCTAAGCCCATTTTGGAAGACACACCATGCTGGCAAATCAGTGTAATGCTGCTGCCACGGTGCATTTGTTAGATGCACCATGGCGATGCGGGAATTTTGCGGCATTTGTGCCAGCACGCTTGGTAGTAATACTGTCACAACGCCTGACTTGTGAATGCATATTACGCCATGTTGCAACAGAGGGTGGTGTCATGATTACATGTGAAATTACGAGCTACGGCCAGCAACTATATTAGAAGTGAAAGTAAACACGGGCAATAAGTTTCACTTTTGTCAACAGAATCAGCTGAGATGATAAACTGGAGCGATGCAGAGCTCCAGGAGCTTCTCTCCGTTGGAGCTGGAACAGAGAGTGGACGGGGAGTGTGGAGGAAAGACACCTTTAGGAGCAGCAGCTTGTGAAGGAAACTGAGTGCAGCTTTGATTGCATTAAAAAGCAAGTTATGTCCAAGATAAACAGAAGTCTGCGGCAGTGCAGAGATTGCCTCCATATCCTCTTTGTACCGCCATTGCATAAGCTTTTGTAAAAAGGACACGATTGCGCCACATTATCGCCAAGGTCTGACCACTTATAAATGACCTAAGGCTCCCACATGCAGGCTTAGCATTGCTGCAAATTGACAGCATTGTTTTCTGAAATGGGCTGGAGAGAAGAGAACCTTCTAGAAGGACAATCATTTCTGCAGCAATCCACCAATCAGGCAAACTGTTGCCACCTAGAAGGAAGATAGTAGCAGAGTCACTCAACAGCAATTTTCTGGCTGCAAATGCCCTCCAACTTCTGTTAGCTTTGGTTTGCTCAGTTAGCTTGTAGCTACATCCGCTCAGAGTTTGTTGAGTGTCAATTAACTGACCCCACCCTTACAGCCCCACTCTCATCTCAATTTTTGTATTTTCCGGGAATGACGAGACATGTGTCATGGACAAGATGGCGGTGATGGGAACCGTCCATTGGGCTTCAGTTCAGCTGTACAAGTAATACAGAGGGTACAGAGGGTTTGTCCATCTTATTTACTCAATCATTGATAGCAACCCACCTGGAGTTGGTAAAAGGTACATGAAGGACTCTCAGACTGTGGGAGAAACAAAATTTTCAGATCTAATGAGACAAAGATTGAACTCTTTGCTGTGAATGTCAGGTGTAATGTTTGAAGGAAACCAGACTGCTGATCACAAGGCCAATTCTATCCCTACAGTGAAGCATGGTGGTGGCAGCATCATGCTGTGGGGATGTTTTCCATGGGCAGGAACTGGGAGACTAATCAGGATAGAGGTAAAGATGGATGCAGCAGTGTCCAGAGACATCTTGGATGAAAACCTCTCCACAGCGCAGAGCTTGGGGGGCAAGTCTTTACAGCAAAAGGGCTGTTGCCCCCTTGTAGATCCACCACAAGCTATAAATGAATGAGACGAGCAAAGCGTTTTACCATAATTTGTATTTCCTTCCAAAAACTTTTCAGAATAAAAGACCGAGTTCAGCGTGTGCAGGCAGTAGGACCCTGCAGACACTTGACAGTTCCTCCTGTTCTAACCAGTTCTGGATGCTGATTGGTGGATATTAATGAAGCAAATGTTCTGCTGATGTTCCACCTTACCTGTCTGCGTAGAGCAGGTGAGTGTGGGCCAATCAATGAACAGCTCTGAGGTGAAATGCAGCCAAACCTGTTGGACAAACCGAGGACAAGTCAGACTGCAGCTTCGCCAGAAAGAGGAACACACACACATACACAGAGGAACACACACACCCTGGCATCCAGCTGGTCATACATGCTGGTCCGAACACTCTGTGACATCACCGTTACATCATTAGCACCATCGGTGGGCACATGGACAGGAACGCCATGGACAGGTGAGCTAAATGTTCTCAAGTTTTCCAGTAGAACCTCGGTGTATTTGTGTGACTGTGTGTGTGTCTGTGTATTTCCTGTTCCAGCACAAAGAGGAAGTTGCGTTCTTCCCATCAGTTAGTGAACATGTCGTTATGGTGGATTCACTGTTTGGTTTTAATCCAGGTCCTGTTCAGAACTGGTTTGGAATGGTCCAGTTTGAAATTAGAATCTAAATTAGACTTAGCTGGTAATGGCAGGACAACTCAGTCCATGATGTCAGTGTCTGTCTGTGTGTGTGTGTGTGTGTGTGTGTGTGTGTGTGTGTGTGTGTGTGTGTGTGTGTGTGTGTGTGTTTCACAGAGCCAGCTCTGAACAGACTCTGTTCCATATTTAAACTGATTTTCATCTGTTCAGAAACAGAAAAGCAATGAGTTAAAAACTTTGAGCTTAAAGTTCCCACACTCTGTGGGACCTTGAAGGCAAAAGTATGAATTTTGACCCTCTACCCATACCTTACATTTACCAAGTGATCAGAATCCAGTCAGGTTTGATACTGTTTTTAAAATATGAGTTGAAAGATTTTTATTTTTGCCTGTAGAAGCTGAGATCTTTCAGGAACATGTTTCATCTGAGGCCCTTTTCAGATCCAAACAAAAAATGGGTTTCTGCTTCTAGATCCAGGATCACAACCGAGAACCAGGTGGATGTTTCTCTCTCCCAGGTGTCTGCTAAACACAGCATCCTGGAATGTGCTTAAGGATCCTGGAGCTGTTTAGAACCTACAGGGTGATGATGGCAGAAGCTGGGAGGTTGCTCTGTGATCAGTGGGGTTCAAACCCCAAACTCCTCACCATCAGTATGTCTGAGTGAATGGATGAATGATTTACTGAAGTGTAAAGTGCCTTGGAGTCCTCTGAATCAGAAAGGTGCTACACAGGTGCAGGACATTGTTCATTTGCATCAGCCGGTTTTGTTTTTGCCTGTCTGTCTTCTGGCAGCTGAAGCAGACAGGAAGGTTTAATCTATAGGAAAGGTGTGAAATACTCCTCCTGTTACATGGTATCATTTGTTATGATTGTGGTAGGTAGACTACATCCATATAGACATCAGAATGAACAGGAGGGATAGCAATAACACAGCACATGCTGGACATCTTGTTATGTAAAATAACTGCACAGCTATTTTTGGGTCAAAGCTAAATACATAAACATAAATGTAATCTGCTGCTTTGAACAACATTAAAACCCAAAGATCACTTAAAACATTCCTCCATGACTTCATTGTTAGGAACTCTTGAAACTGCTTCTGAGACTCAGGAGATCACTACAGATCAGCACCTGTAGGAACACCTGTCGGACCAACCTAACAGCTTGAACTGGCGAGTTAGTTTCTCCCAGCTTGTCCCTGAAGGCACCACTACTGAAACATGAAACACACACAAACACACACAGGTGCGGTTAACTGAATGAGTATTGTGAGCTTCACAACAAACAAAAACAATACAGCCCCACCCCTTCTCACCTGCTCAGGTGCGTCACTGTAAGTGGTCTATCAGGTTCCATGAGTCTGAGCTGGCAGAATTGTTACCAGGATGTTGACCAGTTCTTGTTTGACTGACAGTTGATGAAACAAGGTCTACTTGACTGCAGCTTTCCTTTTGAAATGGTAAACCAGGAAGGAGCTAAAAACAACAAAAAAGTAAACAGAAGCTGGTTCTGGGGAGTGTTCATGAAAAAACACAATTCCTTTTTTTGAGACAATGTAAGGACCAGTGCACAGATTGTAAGATGACACTGTCCTCTTCAAGATTTTGTCCAAAATGTCCCCAATAAGACGTCCTTACAGAGACAGTATTTTCATTCAGGTCATGGTCCCTGAGGGGGTGTTTTTTTTTTCTTTATGTTCAGCTCTGGACCGAAACATTCAAAAATGTCTGAACTGAACATTGATGCATTTGAATTTGAACAGAAAATGTATGTTTCTGTCAGGAAGCAGATTTGTTCAGTTTTAGAAGTAGATGCATAAGAGACCTTGCATGATGTCAGAGTGTCACATGACCAAAGCAAAATCAGTCTAATCAGAACAGATGACTCTGCTTTACTCAGCTTGGATGTTTCTATTTCTAATTTAGAAACCAAACAAAACCTTTAGGTTCTGGAGTCTCTGACCATTCTCTGAAAAACAATCAGTGCTGATGCTCAGACATGGATTGTTTGTTCTGAAGGATTTGATTTCGTGGGTCACGGTTTTGTGAGATCAGCGGATGTCTGAAGCTCTATTATCTGTAGAAGGCTGAAAAGGACTTTTTCTTGTAGGATTTGGTAAATTGAGTGCTTTAAGAGCTTAATATATTACCTCTACGTATGACCAATAAGCTGTGATTCTATATATAAATATATAAATTCAACCTGCTTGGTTTTTGTGTTTAATCAGAAGATTCTAGGATTCTTAGTTTCATTCAGGGATTGTAAACACTTTGTTTTGATTCAAGGAAAGAGTCAGTGTTGTAAAAGTAAGAATTTATTTCCCAAACAATTAAAACATGACAAATTAACTAACATTTACTGTGATGGATGAATCTAGAAGGAGTAGATGTGGTATATGGTGCCTATGTATGAATGCAATGTTATCAGAACTTCCGTATCTAGGAAAGCTGAGTTCTGGGTGTAAAATAATTTGTTTTGCGTTAAGCTATGTGTCATGGTCTGCATCTGCCCCCTCCTTTATGTGCCTCCTGGTGTCCTCCATCCCTCTCTAGATTCCCTCTTGTGTCCCTTTGTTCCCCAGCTCCTCTTGTGCTCCACTCCAGGTTCTCCCCTTGTGCTCTCTTAGTGCCCTCATGTGTCCTTGGCTGTGTCCGAATCCAGAGGTAGGATGCTTGTGAGTAAGGGTCCTCGCTGGTCTAGCAAGGCCTGGTCCTTGCAAGACCGCTAAAACCAGAAGTCAGCGGCTCTGAATTCGGACAGTACTAGCCTCGTTTTTATTCCCGCCCCCAGGTCTAGTTGCCTAGCTACCGTGACAGTGGCAAACAGGCTAACAAGCTGGTAGCGACGTTGAAAATGGATCCACAGCAATATTTCATTTTATTTGTGGTTTTTGAGGAGCTGCGACGGCTCAATAAACGTCACCGGCCTTTGTATTTAAAGTTTAAAAATCATTTAGTCCTGTTATCTGCTAGAGTTACAAGTATTATACTCATGATCTCCTTTTTTGCATATATCTGAATGTTAGTGATGTGACAGCCGTCGAGTGAGCCAGCCCAGCAAACCCTTTTGATGGACGATGCAGTGGTCAGTGAGATGAGGCATCCAGAAGCACCCTCTGCAGACCACTCTGTCTGATGTTCCACTTGCCAACCAGAAACGTTCAGCCACGGATCTCGGTTCCTGCACTCCATCCACCTCGATCCATGTTTAGTAGATTTAGCAACACCACCAAAGACTCCCTGCTTTCCAAGTTTACTGTATATATTTTACTTTTATCTTTACTTTTATTCCTTACAGTGTTCCCTTACAATTTATTTACTATGTTGTTACTTGTTAAAAACTGAATAATAACACTGTTAATGATCCAAAAAGAGTTATCAATTAATAGAAATTTTATTACATTTAAACAAATAACAAAAACATTCAAACACATATATAGAACCTGAACCAGAAGAAACTAAAATAAAAAAAACCCATTTCTCTGCCATCCTTTCCATCAATGCTAAAAATCTGTCCATCCTTCTTACTCTCCTCTCCTCCGCTTCCCTCTGTTGTCTCATGTCCTCCCTGATCAGGTCAAGGAGCTCATCTGCCCTTCTCCTTTTTCTCCCTGATGAGGACTCCGGCTTCCTTCCACCACTCTCCCTGTCCTCTGTCTCACCTACTGCTGCACTTGGCCCTGGAGTGTCCTCGGGAATGGAAGCAATAAGGACAGGAGGCATAGTGGAAGGCCTCTGTCCCAACACCTCGTCCATGGGGACAAACCAGGGCCAGGTTTCAGCAGTGGGCTTTCCGCTGACTCCCTCTCCTGACCCTGGATACTTGCAGTCCTACAGACAAAGGGAATTAGAATGACAAGGCTTTATTGTCATTTAACAACAGAGAACACTGTGGGCATAATGAATTTACAGATGCTCCTTAAAGGTACTGGTTCTGGATGAGAATAGAGAGGAATAAAAGAACAAAGTCAGATTATAAATCATAGTTGATAAAACATGCAATAAACAATATTTTAATTTATCAACATGGGAGATGAAAATTGTGTTCTGTGTTTTTTTCCGCCTAAAATGAAATTAAAAACATTAAATCAGTAATGTGGTTTCTTAAAAATTAACTTAAATAAACATTAAACTTAGTTTTCGTTATTTTTGGCATTCGTTACATGATTACATAAGATGCAAGCTCTTTTACGGTGAGTTTTTTCCTATTAGACTTTCAAGCATGTTTACGGTGGGGTGTTAACCTTAAAACAAATGATGAGAAGCTTTATTCGCTAAATAAACACACACACACGGGAATTATGACGGGACCACCATACAAGCTCGTTCTCGCTGATTTCTGCTTAAAATGTACTAATACAAATGAAAAATGTCTATAAACAGAACCGCTTTCAGCTTAGTTTTCTACCGCTATTTTCTTTTAAAAAGCCTGCTGGGATCAAGCTAGTTTACGGTGGTTTTTTCCTATTAAACATTCAAGCTGGTTTTCGGTGGGGCATGTTTTAGCCTTAAATTACATGAAAAAACAATTTGCGGTATTAGATCTTATATAAAAAACAAACCAAAAGTGCCCAAACACGTATTTTATTTTTTGACCGCTATTTTTTTAACTAACTTACATTTTAAGCTGCACTGCTGTCCCGCTCCGTCCGCCGTTGTTGCGAGTGTCGAGTCCAGCGGCCGGCGCGCAAAGCATGCTGGGATACCCTTGCTCCTGTGAGGATCCATCAGACCCATCCTCGAAATGTGGGTGGAGCGAGGACGTGTTTGAGGACGCGAGAATGAGGATTCTTGGAATTCGGACAGTACTCGTCGCTGCGCTTTGACGTCATCGACCTCAAAATGCGCTCTTACAAGCATCCTACCTCTGGATTCAGACACAGCCCTTGTCTGCATCCCTGTTATGTGTCTTATGTTGTAGCCCTTTGGCGCCCTCATGTGTCCTTTTTCTGGATGTCAGTTTAGTGTCTGATGTTATCTTTACTATTTCCTCCCAGGTCAGCTCCAGCCTCATTGTCCCCAGCTCAGTGTGTGTATGTACTATGTCCTCCAGCTAGTTTGTGTGAGTCCTTCCCTCTGTCTTTAGGAAATTGTTGTTTAGTTTTGTGTTAAGGTATTTGCCATCCTCTGTTTCTGTTTTCCCCATTGAGTTTATTAGTGTCACCTGCCTTCCCTCCAGCAGCTCACCCCACACACCTGCTTCCTGTTTCCCTGATTGCTCCTCCCAGGGTATTTAAGCCCTGTCTGTCTCTGTGTTCTTGTCGGTCCATTAATGTTTGTTTGATTCTGTCAGTTTCGTCCCTCTGTGTTTAAACTAGAGTTTCTTGATCCTCAGATAATATCCGCTTTTTGACCTTTGGATTGTTGGCCTTTTGGATTTTGACTTACAGTTTGGATTAACCTTGGTTTTTGGCTCACCCACAAATAAAGACTTTTTACTTAAAATCTTCATCCCTACCTCCGTGTCATCCTGGGTACTGCATTTTGGGTCCACACCACCGTATCGTGACACTATGAAGTTGATTCTTAACAAAAAGCATCAGACGCAATCACACTGTGTTCTACCTCACCCTTCGGAGACCCTCTTCACGGATCCAGAGGTCATCGAGGTCGGATGACCTCTGAGCCAGTGGTGGCTCCAGAAATTTTTTTCTGCAGGTGCTATGAAGGAGCTAGTCTTTTTATTAAGGGTGCTATGAAGGAAGTGGTCATGCGTACCTATTGTTCTCTCAAACACCTTCAACACAGATACACGAGCATGCACAAAACCTCAACAACACCTGAAACAATCATTAATATACATCATAAACATATGAACAATCGCTGCTTTTCCATGAAACCATTAGCCACACAGAAAACCATCTATAGTGTTGCAAGGTTAGCTAACGTTTGTGTTTGCATTTCCAGCGGCAAAACCCTCGACCGCTGTGGCGGTTGAGGGTTGACTCTCTTCATCCAGATCCGTAGATTTTTGTGGGTCTGAGATCACTTCCAAACATTCATTCGTTTCTGACAGAATCCGTGGAAACTTGGGCAACAAAAACCAATCCATTTTACCACTAGCTCTACCTTTCACTCGTTCGCAGGTGGAAAACGAGGTCAAAGGTTAACATCAATTTCCTGTTTTGGTTTAAGTTTTTACTATCTATATGATAATTTACTGATTATTTTTGTTTTGTATGTTAAATATGATCACATCCACACGTTAAATTAAAATTAAATTATATATAAAAAAAATCTAACATCTACTTGGGGGTGCTATGGGGGTGCAATGACTAATCCAGGGGTAGCTATAGCGCCCCCTAGCACCCCCCTGGCACCACCACTGCTCTGAGCACCCAGGTCCTGTAGATTGACCACAGTGCCGACTTCTCCGGTCCAGACATGTCGCCAGGCACACAGGTTGGATGGAACCGTTTGCGTCTAGGCTCTCAAGGAGTCCGAACAAAATCAGCTTTGTTCTGCAGGAACCGTTTGCTGTGTCAGCTTTGCAACAACCTTGACGGCGCGTCAAGGCTGCTTCTTAGTTAAAGAGAATTCACCACGGACGGCCGTTTCCGTAGCTTCCTCTAGAACTGAATGCTGAGTGATGATAGCTGGAACTCGAACTGGAACTGCAACTGCTGAATCACCAGAGTGATTCTGTTTTAATATTCTCATGTTATGATTTGTGTGGCCAACCGGAGGTTGACATGTTGAGGAATATTGCCAAGACAACCTCAGAAAACACGCCTTCTTTCAGATACCGGATGCTCTGATCTGGGGTAAAGAAATATCTATGTGTCACGCGTTTGACTTAACTTTACTTTGTCCTTGTGTGAGTGTAGATAGATGGTGATGGCCTTGTCATATCAACATTACTGATCCATCCATAAATCAATGTAATCATAACAAAAAATTCATTTCAATCTTCAGTCATTCAAGCGCAGATTAATGAAAGCCTTTCATTTATATTATAATTATTATAAGTGACAATAAACAAACATTTATTGAATGATTATTTAACTTATAAGTTTTAAAAGTTCACATTATATTTAAGAATTCATTCTTTGATTAAGCAACAAATCCGAGCTGCAAGTGTTCACTTTATTCAGAGGCATGAAGAATCCTGGAGAACAATAAGGGAAGCTTGAGGCCTTGAGGGGGGAACATCATTGTTGACAATACGTTATCATGTGTTCAGAGCTGCAGAGAGGCTCTGAACTCCAACTGATGGGATGAAGGCAGGCAGATTAAAAGAAACACATGCAGACTTGTGACTCCCTTTTGACCAGATACTGAAGGGTCAAACTGTACTTAAAAACTGACCATTACTGGACATTACAGTCTATTTTAACTGTGTATGTTTGGACCCTACAGGCCTGCTCCTGGGGCCTCGGGGGCCCCAAACATCCAAGATCTGGAGCTGAGGGAGGAGTGGCAGGACGATGAATTCCCCAGGTATGAACTCAACCTGTAAGCAAGGAAATAAGGGAGGCTGAGGACTAGTGAGGGTCAGAGTCACTCTACAGGAGGGAACAACTGGGATCCTGAGGTACATCATCAAGAAAGCCCCCAGGAATGAACTACTGAGCGGATGTTTCAGAAAGCAGAAACCCAAAGGAGGGAGAGCAGGATAAACCCTCATGGATGGATAAGGTCCTGTAGGGCAGATGGAGGAAGGGGCTGATCTCCATGAACCCTACCAGTGGTTAGAAAAGGATGAGAAAGAAACTCTGCTCATGGCAGAACAAGAACAACCATACCATACAGAGCCCAAGGCAGGCGGGGAACACGAACATGGTTTTTCATAACCCAGTGGCTGAAATGGCGTACAGGAAGAACTTAGCCCAGTATGGACTGGAGGTCCCACAGTGATGCTGTGGGACTTTCAGATCCAGACTGACAAACAAAATGGCTAAATGATCAGACCTCATGGTGGTCAACATACTGCAGAACAAGGGAGTGGTGATGGACATAGACATCCTAAGTGACAGGAACATCTGGAAGAAAGAACATTAGAAGCTGCTGGGATTCCAAAGGGCTGAAAGAGGAAATGGAAAAGTTGTAGAAGACCTCCGTAGGTCGTGTGGTCACCAGAATAACGAGGGCTTTGATGTCCAGCTGAAGGAGGCTCCAACAGATCCCAGGAAACAACTTGAGATCTCTATCCAGAAGAGTGCAGTTCTATGAATGGTTAAGATACCTAGAACCCTGAACCTCATAGGTCTCTGGTTGAGGACCAGAGCTCCAGGTCCCTGGTGAAGTCCTACCTGCATTAAGAAGGAAATTGGGATTCACCTAAACTCAGAAACCTAACCTTATGTTACTTTTCTGTCTTGGTGGGTCAGGCCCCTCCCAGAGGATGGTGGAGATCCAGAGGAGTCAGTGAGTCCAGTAGGAGGATCCAGTGAACAAGGTGAATTTCTCCTGATTTATTTACATTTTAAGATTGGAAAAAAATAACTTTCTATAAAACAGAAGGTGATTACAATCCCCACCGTAATTTAACCCATTTTCTTTTTCTTTCTTCTCAAAAATTGTGTTCACATTACAGCATCTCACTCTGCCTCAGCTGAATGAGGCAGTGCAACACCTTAGTCCTAAAAACTACATCATACTACGCCCCTGCTTGCGTACTGAAGAATGTCTTTAATATTGTTAGATCATTCAGTCTTTGTGGTAAAACGTGGTTGGAACAGAACTCAGGTTCACATTTAAACACGCTGTGGTGCAACCTCTTATTAAAAAGAGAGATCTAAACAGCTTTGTTCTGGCAAACTCCCACCCCATTTCCAAACCACGTTTCTGGCTCAAGATCCTGGAGAAAATAACCCAGAATCAGTTGTAAGATTTTCTGATAGAAATTTCAGTCTGGGTTAATTTTGTCAACAGAAACAGCACTACAACATCCTTCTGCCTGCTCATTCATGAAATTCTGCTGTCTCGATCCTCTTAGAACTAAGTGCTGCTTTTGTCACCAATCATGACTCTCTCCTGTCTCAACTCACACACTAGGTAGGTATCAGAGGAACTGCCTTTAACAGAGGAACCGTCTCTGTTCAGATAGATCAGTGTTCCTCAGACCAAGCGCCTCTGATATGTGAAGTTCCTCAGGGTTTAATTCTTGACCCTCTCATGTTCTCATTATTGTCATGATCCACCCGGCCTCCCTGACTGTGTCTCTCCTGCCCTTATTAGCCTAATTGTTCTCACCTGTCCCTGATTACTCTGCCCATGAGTTCCTGATTCCCTTGTGTAATTATAGCTCCCTCCTTGTTGCTGTCTTTGTCGGTTCATTGTCGTTTGTGCATGTTCGTTCGTCCTGTTGCTCCCAGTCTACAATTAAACATCTTTTTATTTTTCATCCGTCTGCCTGATCTTCTGCCTCCTGGAAACCACCACCACACATGGTCTGCCACCTCCACCCGCAGAACATGACAATTATACATGTTGCCATTTGGATTTATCTTCAGAAAATAGGCAGTTCCACTGCTTCGCTGATGATGTTCAGATGTATTTTCTATTACGGTGACTTGCTCATACACTTAGTGTTTCTACATATTAACAAAAATACAACAGAAGTCATCTTGTTGATAGGGTTAGGGCAAGTACTCCCTTTAACACCATTCAGTCGTTTCTCTATGAAAAACATGGAGTCACATTCGACTCCTCCCTTATTTTGACAAGCAAATCAGTTTGGTTAGTTAGTTAGTTTCTTTCATCCCAGACAAATACCAGCTTCTTTCCCAATGATTTTGAAAAACTCATCTATTTGCAATTCCTTATATAAAGACTGAAGTCAGTCCTCCCTCCACCAGGGACATTAGGTCATACAAAATGCTGTAACTCATCTCCTTACAGGTACAAAAAAAAGCATGAACACATAATACTGGTGCTGGCTTCACTCTATTGGCTCCCTATCCAGTACAGAATTATCTTCAAGGGGTTATTGCTTGAGTTCAAGGTGCTTCTCGGTCTGTCCCCACCTTATGACCATTACCTTCTACTTCTCTGCTCTCTTTCTAGCTCAAATAGGAAGATGCACTTCACTGTTCCTGATTATTGAACAGAGGTGGCCGTGCTTTTGCAGTTGCTGCCATTAATCTCTGAAACAACCTGCCTCTTCACATTAGATCAGCTCAGGACCATGGTCATTTCTAAAAATCTCCTCCATTTATGCTCTTTGGCATTTGACTCCAGTTAGATCAATATCTTGATCCTTCTGTTCCTGTAGTGTGTGTAGAAGTCTTATAAGTTACTTCAAATCTTTTTGGAGCAACCCTGGTTTAAATGAAGTGCTATAAAAAATGATATTGAAAGTGGACAAAAGCTTATCAGACTGTAGCCCCTCCCCTTTCACTTTAGAGTGGTAGCCAACAAATTTTTAAGGGGGCCATGGCCTCCACTGGCCATCCCTTGGGGGTGCCACTGCTTGAGTCATGTTTTCCATAAATTGACTTCTGACCTCTACTCTCCCTCAGCACCGTCTACCAGTCTGGCCTTGTGTACAGGTGAGAGGGGGGCTAAAAAGCGTCTGGCGGCCCCAGCTCTTAACCTCACTCTGAGTCACACTGACTCACATGACAAGACTGACAGCTTCTCGGCAGCAGCATTGTCAGGGACACCAGATGACACACCATCACTTGACATAAACCTGGAAGCTCTGGAGACACCATCGGGCAGTGAAACAGGAACACTACCAGATAGCATGCATGAACTCGAGTGGGAAGGTGAGAAAACATGGAGGCTAAGTTGGGAAAACTCCTCCTGTTTTTAGCTGACCTATGATCTATTTCTTACAGATGACCTCCCCCAGATGGAGAAGGGTGGGGCTGTGGGTGTGGCCAGTAGCCCAGTGGAGCACTCTGAGGGTCTGATGGAGCTAGACCAGGTGGACAGCAAAGGGCGCCGTTGGAGGAAGTTCTGCATCTCAGGGTATGAATACCGGGTCAACATGAGCGTTCTGGAGCCATACCTGCAGGTGTTATCACATGGAGGTTAGAGATGCCATGCACACCATGAACACATCTGGAACATACCTAAAACTCAGGTGTGCACTGTGCACAGGTTCAAAGTCAAATGTCTTGTTTTTTTCTTAGGCTATTATGGAGACGGGATGAACGCTATCATCCTTTTCACTTCTTGTTACTTGCCAGAGAGCACAGTGGAGAACTATGACTATGTCATGGACAACCTATTTAGGTGGGTTTGGATTTGTAGTAAGAAAAGGGATGACACAAGAGCATGAAATGACAGATCTAGTGAAACGCCTGAACTCAGAAGTACCACCGTGTTTGCCTCTGTTAACAGGTACATTATTGGGACATTGGACTTAATGGTTTCAGAGAACTATGTGCTGGTTTACCTGTGTGCCATGGCTCCCAGAAACAAACTGCCAGCCATCAAATGGCTTCATCAATGCTATACCTCCATCGACAGAAGGTATGAACATTTCTCTAAGTAGTGCAGCCCTGTCGGGTGGAGTTCTGACCCAGGATCCTTTAACTTGTCTGCTTAGAAACTGTTACTATGTTATTATGGTCCTTTTCCACTAGTGCCTACTCAGTGCAGCTTGACTCAGCTCTGCAAAGTTCCAAGGCATTTCCACTAGTAACAGATCTGTGGTTTAGCAGAAGGAAGTCGCTACCACGTCCTCCATTTTTGCATTGTTTTGTGTTGTGGTCAAATAACCTCACACTACCTTTTGGACTCTATGGCAAAAAAACCTACTAGAGTTGATTTTCAGTTGTAATGGAAAACGACCCAAAACTTGTAAAGTAGAGCAGTGCTAAGTCGAGCTGTGCTGAGTAGGAGCTAGGGGAAAAGTGCCAGAGATTACATCCCATATGCATGGCAACAGTAGTGACATCAGTGTCTTGTCTGTATAGGTTGAAGAAGGACCTGAAGGGACTGCTAGTGGTTCATCCTGCTTGGTACATCAAAGCTATAATAACAGTGGTCAAACCCTTCATCAGGTCTGAAGAACTCACACACACACACACACACACACACACACACACACATAGCAACATTGCAATAATACAGCTGCACCCACCATACTTGCAGCTATTTTCACAAGAAATTCAGAGGTGATGTCTGAGGCACACATCCAGAAAGGGTGTTTTTGTAATGTCTCTTTCATCAGTGGCTGGAGGCCCAGTTATCTACTGATTAGGACAGGATAAAGTCAGCCATGTGTAGAAACCAGGGCCTCGTTTACAAAACTTTACATAGAATCCTTACTAAAATTCCACTTAAGCTCAGCAAAACAATACCTGTGCAAACTCTTTTTCAGATCTATAAAACACTGCTTATGCACAACCACACACAATTCCTGCTTTATAAACCACACTCTTCCTAGAAACGTACTCAGGTGATTTTGGATTATATCTCACCTCCAAGACACCTACTTTCTGCCATAAATGGTCAATGAAAAGCACTCTGCATATACAGTGGGATGCAAAGTTTGGGCAGCATTGTTAATTTAAATGATTTTCCTATATTAATTGTTGGTTGGTTTGATAAAAAAAACTGTTAAATATATCATATAGAAGACACACTCAGTGATATTTCAGTGGTGAAACTAAGTGTGCAGGTGCATACATTTGGGCACCAAAAAAAATTTATCTCGATACTTAGTAGATCTTCCTTTTGCAGAAAGAACAGCCTCTAAATGCTTCCTATAGCTTCCAATGAGAGTCTGGATTCTTGTTGAAGGTATTTTGGGCCATTTTTTACAAAACATCTCTAGTTCATTCAGGTGTGATGGCTTGTGACTCACACCACAGATTTTCAATAATATTCTGGTCTGGGGAGATGGCCATTCTGGAATGTTCTACTTGTTCTTCTGCATGAATGCTTTAGTAGATGTTGAGCAGCATTTAGGGTCATTGTCTTGTTGAAAGATCCAGCCCCGGTGCAGCTTCAGCTTTGTCACTGATTCCTGGACATTGGTCTCCAGAATCTGCTGATATTGAGTGGAATCCATGAGTTCCTCAACTTTAACAGGATTCCCAGTCCCTGCACTGGTTACAGTCCCACAGCATGATGGAACCACCACCATGTTTTACTGTAGGTAGCAGGTGATTTTCTTGGAATGCTGTGTAATTTTTCCTCCATGCATAACACCCCTTGTTATGTCCAAATAACTCAATGTTAGTTTCATCAGTCCACAGCACCTTATTCCAGAATGAAGCTGGCTTGTTCAGATGTGCTTTACCTGAAGCTGCTGTTTGTGCTGTGGGTGGAGAAAAGGCTTCCCCTGCATCACTCTCACGTGCAGCATCTCCTTGTGTAAAGTGCACCAAATAGTTCAATGAAGCACAGTGACTCCATCTGCAGCAAGATGATGTAGCAGGTCTTTGGTGCTGGTGCTGGTGCAGTCAACTCTTACTGTTCACGTCATTCTTCACTTCTGTTTATCTGAGATTTTTCTTATTCTGCCACTTTGAGCCTTAACCCTTACCCAACGTTTAAATTTTCTAACGTTAAAGCCATTCGAGCACAAAAAAATGCTCTAATGTGAGGTAAGGGTTAACTTGAACTGTGTCTGTGATCTTCCGTTTCCTCAATATGTTCCTAACTGTGGAAACAGAAGCTGAAATCTCTTACTTTCTGTGACTCCTATAAACTTCGTTTCACTTCTCAAATATCATTGAGTGTATTTCCAACATGATATATGCAACTGGAAGCTGTTATCGTAACAACCAACGATTTATACAGGAAAATCACGAATATTAACAAGGCTGCCCAAACTTTTGCATCCAACTATATATAAGATGGCGGATAGATGGCCTTTCAGAGGTAACCATGGCAACTGAAACTGAAATAGAGGTGCTTGTGCAGGTGATGTAGGCAGAGAAAAGCATTTTATTGCCTTTCCACTAGTGAGCTGCTGAGCCACGGAACGATCACCGCTCATATAAAAAAACAATCACAAAACAAAATGGTCTGATGGAGGCAAAGAGGAAAAAGGCAATAATCTTTGATGCATCCAAAACAGCTGCATGAAGTTTAGGGGTTGCTGCAATGATCCAGATCTAAGGGGAACGTTTAATGGAAACATTTAAATTATCCCAAATAAATTTTCATTGTATCAAACAAATATCAGCCTGCCTGTTGGCTAATTCTTGTTGAAAGGAGCCATTTTAAGGAAGCCTGACAGGTGCGCCGATCCACTGCTTACTTTAAGAATGCTGTAATCCACCCTCTTCTTAAAAAAACGAGTCTTGACCCCTCTCCATAGCAGCTTCAGACCCATCTCTAAACTTCCGTTCATCTCCAAGATCTTGGAAAATGTTGTGGCTAGGTGATGTGGATCCTGGGCATCCACATCACCTCAGATCTAACCTGGTCACTGAACACTTCCTTACTGGTAAAGAAGGCCCAACAAAGACTCTTCTTCCTTAGGAAACTGAAGGGAGTCAGTCTCTCCCCCCAACTGCTAAAGAACTTCTACAGGGCCATCATTGAGAGCATCCTATCACTCAGAGTGACAGTGTGGTATGGGAGCTGTACCATACAGAACAAAAAAAGACCTGGCCAGTGTGGTGAAAACTGCTCAGTGGATCGTGGGGAGCCCACTACCAGATCTGGACTCAGTATATACCATCTGACTACAAAGGAAGGCTAACCGTATAGCTGCTGATTCCTTCCATCCAGGTCACAAACTGTTTATGCCGCTACCATCCAGGAAACGTTACAGGAATATCAAGGCCACAACCACCAGGCTGAGGAACAGCTTCTTCCCTAGAGCTGTTAAAGCCATCTGCCCCCCCCCCCCCCAACCCCCCACCCCTCCTGTGATCCTCCCCCCACCTCTGTGACCCTGCAGATACCTACACTCCCAACCAATGACCCATGAGACTATTTGACGTTTAATGATGGGTTGGTTGTAATTTACAATTATCCTGTTTTTTGATGCTGCTATTGTCCTGTTCACACTTGAATCTTCTATGTGCAATAACAAGTAGTGCAATAATATCAATCAACATTTCGATCAGTACGATCAGAATGTCAGTCAGTGCAACATTTATCTTTTACATCTTTTAAATTATTCAGCTTTTTTACTCATTTTACTAGTGTGTGTATGGCTCCCTAAAGAGAAGGTTATGTATTGTTCTTTTTTTGTTTTACTCTTCATGTTTTTATCATTCTATTTGTGGACTTAGTGCCCTTTAAGCTGAGAGCTACCAACCAAATTTTATGTGTATGCATAATGACAATTAAGAATTCAATTCAATTCTAAACAACTCACAGCTGCTCTTGATGAACATAACATCTATGATTGCTTACAGTCAGGTTTTTGTAGAGCTCATTCTACTGAAACAGCTCTTCTAAGGGTAATGACCTTCTGACTCACAGTGATGCAGGGGACTGTTGTGTTCTGGTCCTGCTGGACCTGACTGCAGCCATTGACACTGTTGACCATCACCTGCTACTGGAGAGGCTGAGAGACTGGGTAGGCCTATCAGGAACTGCTCTGGAGTGGTTCTCCTCTTATCTTTCTGAGCGCTCCTTTTCTGCGGCCGTCTCCAAGTTTAGGTCCTCCACCACCTCCCTTACCCATGGTGTCTCACAAGGTTCTGTGCTGGGGCCTCTGCTCTTCCTCCTCTATCTGCTCCCTCTTCAGCACATCCTGAGCCCCATCAAAGGAATCTCCTACCATCTTTATGCATATGACATCCAACTGTACATCTCCTAAGCCCCATGAGATGTCTAAGCTGCAGCTGTTACACACCTGCTTAGACTCTATCAAAACCTGGATGGCTGGGAGCTTCTACAGCTGAATGAAGATAAGACTGAGATCCTCATCTGTGCCCCAGACAAGCTGGTTCCCAAAGTCAGAGACTCTCTTGGTCAGCTTGCTTCTCACACCAAACCTTCCGTCAAAAATATTGGTGTGACCTTTGACCCAGCTCTCACCCTGGATTCTCATGTCAGTTCTCTTGTTCGCTCTTCCTTCTTCCATCTCAGGAACATTTCTAAGCTGAGTCCCATTATGTCCCGCTCTGAACTTGAGACAGTTATCCACACCTTCATCTCCTCACGCTTACCCCGGCTTTCCACAGGAGCCGTCAGCAGCACGTTCCTGCAGCAGCACGTCATAGCTGCTGATAGGAACCGCTGTGGTCAACAGAACCCTTTCCACTGGAGCCGTCAGCAGCGCGAGTCGGCCGCGTCTCAGGAGCAGCATGTCGCGGCCCTTATGCTCTGGTTCTATTTTCTACGCGCGACGCCTCTGAAACGGGTCAAGTTCGACATTTTTGGGGAAGGAAAGACAGGAAATCGGACGCAGAAACGGAAAGAAGCTTCAGAGATTTTCAGAATAAAGAACGTACTGCCTTCCGGTTGCTGTACTTTTAAAAAAGGTTACTAACTGTGCGTCCCCGTGAGAAGTCATCACATAGCTAGCGGTCTCCTTTGTTTTTCAGGTCCGTATTGGCGATTATAAAACGGACAGAACATAAAACACAAACCATGTTGTAATTTTCTCCTGCTTGTTGTTGTGTTTACTGACAAAGTCACTCGTGTGACTTCGTGCTCTGTCGGTGACAGCTGCTCCCCTGCTGCTTCGCGTCTCGTGGGAAGGGCCAAGCAGCAGCTTACGCGAGCAAGACGTGCTGCTGCAGTAACGTGCTGCTGACGGCTCCCGTGGAAACCCGGGGTTAGACTACTGTAACTCTCTTTTCACGTGTCTGAGCAGAACCTCCCTGAACCGTCTACAGGTGGTTCAGAATGCCTGTGCTCGGCTTCTGACCAAGTCCTCCAAACACACCCACATCACCCCGCTTCTCCTCCAGCTTCACTGGCTGCCAGTCAACTTCAGGGTTCATTTCAAGATCCTGGTTCTGGTCTATAGGGCCTTACATGGACAAGCACCATCTTACATTGGTAATCTTCTTAGTCCCTACACCCCCAGCAGGTCCCTGAGGTCCAGTGATCAAAGCCTACTGGTTGTGCAGCACCAGGCTAAAGACCAAAGGTGACAGATCATTTGCTGCTGTGGCCCCCAGACTCTGGAACTCTCTCCCCCTGAGCCTGAGATCAGTGGACTCAGTGGACTCCTTTAAAAAAAAGCTGAAGACTCACTTGTTCAAGCTGGCTTTTGTATGACCTTCTTCACCACTCTCTCTTTATTTTGCTCTCTCCACCTATTCCACCTTCCTCAGGATCCACTGATTTCCCTCTTTCCTGTTCACTCTCTCAACATTTTTTTAATCACAATAGTCTATTTTTGCTCATTTAAAATATATTTTTAACCATTTTCTAAATTATTTTTTATATTTTTACATTTTTTGTTTTTGTGAAGCGCCTCGTGATTTTTATCTTGAGAGGCGCTATAGAAATTATATTTTCTTCTTCTTGTTCTTGTTCTTCTTCTTCTTCTTGTTCTCGTTCTTCTTCTTCTTCTTGTTCTTGTTCTTCTTCTTCTTCTTGTTCTTGTTCTTCTTCTTCTTCTTGGGGCGACAGTGGCACAGGAGTTTTTTTTTATCTTTTATTTTCATTTATTGACATTAAAATAAAAATACAATCAGAACTAAATTGCTGCAAGCCAAAATGAAAAAGGGGACAGAAAGAAGAAAAACTTATGTTGTCTGCCCCTTTTAACTAAAATAACATTAATACAAATGAAATAATCACATGATTCTTAAAGAAATTGAACAATATAGTTCCTGGACCTGTTGGCCGACAAAATGTCAACCCATGAATTTGAGAAAAAAATAGAAAAAGAAAACAATTTACACAGAAAGAAGCATTAAGTTACAGATCTATATACATACATATATACACATACAAGCACATACTAGGTTAATATTTTGTTCCTTTAATCCCCCCCACCCCCCTCCCCTCACACATTTATGTAACGGATCTATATAAGTTAATCGTTTTATTTTTTATCTCTTTTTTGAAAGTCAATATTGTTTTTGCATTCTTGAGTTCAGTATTGAATTTATTCCACAATTTAACTCCATATATGGAGACACAATGTTCCTTTACGAGTATCCGATGTCTAGGCATGTTAAATAATTCATGTCCCTTTAAATCATATTTGCTATGTCTTTTTGAAAATCGTTTAATTAATCCTGCAGGTACGTTCCTTTTGTTTGCATTATACATAAATTTTAAAATATTGTAGTCCACCAGATCATAGAATTTTAGTGTTTTTAATTTAATAAATAATGGATTGGACGGATCTCTGTAGTTGCTCCTTGTGATTATTCTTATTGCTTTTTTCTGTAAGATGTAAATGGAATTTGTGTAAGTTTTATATGTTGTTCTCCAGATTTCAATGCAGTAGTTCAGGTATGGTATGATCAGTGAGTTATATAACAAATATGATGAATTATTATCAAGCAACCCTTTTGCTCTATGTAACAGTGCAATCGTTTTAGATATTTTAGTTTTGACACTGTTTATATGTAGTTTCCATGACAGTTTTTCATCAATGATGACTCCCAGATACTTGACTTCTTGAACTCTTTTAATATTAATCTCATCTATATTTAATAAAATTTCATCATTTGAATTTGTATTACTAAATATCATAAAACAGGATTTATCACTGTTTAATGATAGTTTGTTTCCATCAAACCATGGTTTAATTTTTTTCATCTCTGTTTGTATCACTTCTATCATCTGCTCAACATTATCTCCTGAATAGTAAAAAGTTGTATCATCTGCAAATAAGGTGCATTTTAATATATTGGATGCCTCAACAATGTCATTTATATAAATGTGTGTGTGTGTGAGTTAAGTGCTCGCCCCGTAATCGGAAGGTTGCAGGTTTGAGCCCCGCTCAGTCTGTCGCTGTTGTTGTGTCCCTGAGCAAGACACTTAGCCCATGTTGCCTGCTGGTGGTGGTCGGAGGGACCGGTGGCACCAGTGTTCAGCAGCCTCGCCTCTGTCAGTGCACCCCAGGGCAGCTGTGGCTACATCGTAGCTCATCCCCACCAGTGTGTGAATGTGTGTGTGAAAGGGTGAATGACTGATTGTGTTGTAAAGTGCCTTGGGGGGTTACAGGACTCTAGAAGGTGCCATATCAAATACAGGCCATTTACCATTCACCATTCTAAGCCATTTCCATCACATCCCAAAGATTCTTGATGGGGTTTAGGTCTGGACTTGGATACCTGTGCCATTAGGGAAGAAGAAATCCACTGATGGAATAACCTTGTCCTGGTCATTGAGCTGGCCTCATAATGTTGCTGAAACTAGACTGGACCCACTGCAGCAACCCCAGATCACATATTTCCCTACAGGGTAGTAGGCACTAGGCTTGACCATCATCTGCCTCTCTTCTAGTTCCGATGCCTCCATCACTCTAGAGCAGGGTCAATCTGGACTAATCAAACCATATTATCTTCTTCCATCGCTCCAGTCCTGTCTTAAAAACTGAAGCCCTTTTCTCAGTTTAGCCTCCCTCATTAGTTTTTTTACACAGCTTAATACTTGGAGTTCCTTCCAGCCCACGTGGAGATGCTCTAACTGTCTCTGTTGAACAGACCTGAGTTCTGCTGTTGATTTTCTTTACTGTGTATTTTATGTTGTTGTACTTCACTTTGACTAAAGTATTAAAATGATAAAGTACTGGATTATCATTGTTAATCCATTATCATGTTAATTTGTTAACCTACAAACATCTAGCGTTCAAACACAGTTTATGACTAAACTCTGAAACACCTGAGTACTGAGTATAATTTACTTCCTGTTGTGGGATTTAGCCTCTGACTTTTGACCCTATCCACCTCCACAGTGACAAGTTCAGCAGAAAGATTCGCTTCATTCAGAGTCTTCAGCATCTCGGCCAGATTATCCCCACAGAGAGACTACAGATCCCAGATGCAATCCAGGAGTAAGAAACCTCTGACTGCTGCTTCTAGTTCTGTTGTTCTGCAGGTTCTGTTAGTACTACTGTTCCGTTGCTCCTACTACAGCTATGCATCCAACTAGTTCTGCTGGTTCTGTTGGCTCTACTAGTTCTATACATCCTAGTAGTTCTGCTGGTTCTGTCCACCATGAATGGCACCAGGCAGTAGGTTGGGGCTGCTAAGGATACGACAAGATTTGGCCAAGCAACAGCTTAGCAACCACACTAGAACCTCTTGTGCACTCTCCAGTGCGCGCTGACAGATACTGGTTGGACGTCCCCCCCCTCAAGAAAAGCAACCATTTTAAACTCAATAAGCAACGGCAGGGAAATGTCTCAGGTGTCTATGTCTCATTACTCTATTTCTCTCCTGCAGGTATGATCAGAAGTTGAACAGATGACATTTGGAATATTAAGGCTGGATGAACTTGGGTTTTCAAGTTAAAGGTCATTGTGATGTCACTGAATTGCTGACCTTTGACCTGCTGCTTCTTCAGCCACAGACTGGTTTATTTATGTTGCCTTTCTTTGTGATGGGAGGGCTGAAGGAACTGTTCCTGGGTCAGTTTTCAGACTCGTTTTGATGGGTTTATAATCAGTATTCTGATCTGGTGTCAGAGACCTGAACCCACCTTCATCATCAGGTCTTCCTCCTCAGAAATAAATTATTTAAACATCATCCTGATTCTCAATATCTCTATGGAAATGGTCACTTCCTGTTTATGTAATTCATGTGTTTAAGCATCAGATACCATTTGTCTTGGCTGGAACCACAAGCAAACAACAAGGCTCTGCATCCTGTTGAGAGGTGAAGCCATCAGGCTTCGCATACAGAAATCGCCATCGCTGGCGCTGAAAACCTCTCCTACTCATCTGCACCAACCAGGGATTTATACTCCTCAATAACTATTTTCCGCCAGTCATGTCAGAAACATACACAGTGCTGTACAAAAGTTGTAGGCAGGTGCGAAAAAGGCTGTAAAGAAAAAAAATGCTTTCACCATCTCAACATCATGGAGTGTGCCTGGACTACATGAAGAGACAGAAGGATGTGAGGAAGCCTACATCCACAGAAGATCTGTGGTTAGTTCTAGTCTAGAACAACCTACCAGTCCTGTTCCTTCAATGTGTGAAAGTGCAGCCAGAAGAATTGATGCTGTTACGAAGTCACACCAGATTTTAATTTGATCTAGATTTCTCTTTTGTTCATTCACTGCTTTTTATTGATTGATTACAATAAATTAAATAAACACTTCCATTTTTGAAAGCATTCTTTGTTTACAGCATTTTTTCTCACCTGTCTAAAACTTTTGCACAGTTTTTTACAGCTGAAGATCCTGCAACCAAGTGAGAATTAAATGGTTTCAGCACCTGGAAACAAGATCTCAGGTAGAATTTTAGTTAGCAACCATCTGTTATTTGCTAACATGGATTATCATATTATTGAGTGATGATAGGTCAAACACGGATGACCACCTATCATGTTGCTATAGTAACATGATAACCATGAAGTGACTGCTGTTTATCTGGTTCAAATGTGGTTTTCATCTGGATGTCTGGTCCATCTGGGTGGGGGCAGGAGGCAGCTGACTGGCTGCTCCATTCTTCACTACCTGTAATAAAATGTTGATTTTTATAGAGTGACTGTTTTTCTTACTATGTGAACGGTCTGGTTCTGGTTAGAGCTTTCTGTTTCCATACAGATCACATCCTCAGCTTGGGGTGTCTTGGTCAAGAACACATGAAGAAGAAGAAAGGATGTTTTTATACAGCTCCTTTCAAGATAAAATCACAAGGCCCTTCTCAAGAACAGCTCTCTGAACCACCTGTAAATGGTTGGTTTTGCTCATACGAATGAAAACTGGGCTGCAGTAGTCTAGGTGTGAAGGTGTGGATCACAATTTCCAGTTCAGAGTGTGACAGAATGTGACTCAGCAATGTTACTAAGAAGATAATTACTAGTAACAGCTAGATTAGATAGCCGAAATGGTTTTCTCCATGGAAGAGTTTCAGTTTCCATTCTGGACTGGAGGAATCTATTTGTGGATAGGAGCTGCTGAATATACATGAATGGAAAATGTGATCTTATTTGTTCATAAATTTCATAATGTTCCTTATGGATAGTAATGTTATGACTTTCTGGAATGTCACGTTATACAAATAAGAAATATATTTTTATATAGCACCTGTCAAGATAAAAATCATGAGGAGCTTCATAGATTTATTTGATGGGACATATCCAATCTGCCAAATAAATATTAAAATGGTTTCCATAAATGGTTTCCTTGTGTGTGTGTGTGTGTGTGTGTGTGTGTGTGTGTGTGTGTGTGTGTGTGTGTGTGTGTGTGTGTGTGTGTGTGTGTGTGTGTGTGTGTGTGTGTGTGTTCCCATCTGAGGGCTCTTCTGACATTTAAGGCCCGCCAGGTTTAGGCCCCGCCCCCTCACACGCTGGCCACGCACCCGCTCGGCGCTCTGATTGGGTTGCGGCAGAGATAAGCCAATCAAAGAGCTCTGTCCTGAAGGCTCGCCGGGTGCACTCGACGTGCACGTGCTGCTTGTTGTGCCGGTAACTGAACACCGGGACTCCCCGGGGTCCGGTATAAAACGGACCTCAGTCTGGTTTCTGCAGAAACACCGGGACATTTCGAACTGAATCTGATCGATCAGCTAATTGGCTGCAGGTCATACTTTATCACCCTTATAATTTAGTAGCCTGTCGTTCCGAACGGTACCATGGTTCTGTCTTCTGCCAACAAGCCGCAAGTGTTTCGGCTGCTGTTGTCCGACCCGGCTCGAACCTTCTACAGCGGCGGGGACAAGCTGTCCGGTTTCGTGGAGCTGGAGGCGGCCACGCCCTGCAAGCTGACCGGCCTTAAGGTCACTGCCGTCGGCTGCGCCCGTGTGTTAGGTCGGCACCGGAGCCGGAACCGGGAAGTGGAGTACCTGAAGTATGAGGAGGAGGTTCGGCTGGAGGAGGCGCTGAGCCGAGGTGAGGCTGGCTTATCCGAACGTTTAAATTTGTCAGGGTTCAAGTAGGTTTGTTAAAAGTGTTCTTCCTCTCTCTCCTCCAGACTCTGATGGCTGCTTTCTGCTTCCAGCTCATAAATCTTTTAGTTTCCGGTTCGGGTTCGAGTTGCCGCCTGCAGGGTGAGCGTCGGATTTGATCAGTTGATCAATTCTCACTTACAGATCGGTTCTGTGATCCAGTTTTTCTCTGCTTGCAGCTGTCTGGTGTCCTCCTTCAGAGGAAAGTTTGGATCTGTCCGCTACTACATCCGGGCAGAGCTGCAGAGGCCTTCCCAACAGGCTTTGCAATGTGAGCAGGAGTTTGAGGTGGAGGAACCACTGGATGTTAACCGTGAGGACCTGCTGGTACAGAATATAGTACTAATCAGAACCAACAGTAGACAAGTCAGCACATTACAGCTTATCTGATGTCTATGTCTCCCCCAGGCTCCTGCTGCCGCCTCCAAACAGAAGAAGCTCACCTGTATGTTCATACCTGATGGCCAGGTGTCCATCAGTGCCCGGATTGACAGGACGGGCTTTTGCCACGGAGAAGACATCAACATCAATGCCAAGTTTGAAAACACCTGCTCCCGGATCGTGGTGCCGAAGGCCGCTATCATCGCCAGAACCTCGTTCACCATTGATGGCCGCAAGAAGGTCAGCTCCACATGCTAACAGGTTCAAAACGCCTAACTTCAGGTTCTGAGGCATCCAGGTTCTTAACACTTTTCTTTTCTTTGTGCAGGTGTTGCAACAGAAACTGACAACGGTTCGAGGAAATCCCATCATCTCTGGGATGTGCGACATGTGGCAGGGCCGGACCATCAGGGTCCCCAAGCTAAAGCCCACGCTGCTCGGCTGTGACATCATCAAGGTGGAATACGCCCTCTTGGTGAGTCTTGGATGACGTCTTGGGTTTGGGTGTGGATTGTCGTAATAGCTGGCTCACGGGAAAATAAATCAGACCTTGTAAAAGGAAACTTAAATGTCCCTCAAGGCTTTAGATTCAATCCATGCTAGTTCTCATTCAGGGTCACAGAAAACTGGTGCTGATCTCCAGCCGGCATTTATAATCAATCAATCAATCAATCAATCAATCAATACTTTATTAATCCCGGAGGGAAATTAGAGTTTCAGTACACACAATTCAGAAATCAGACATACATGGGCAAGACACATGACAAGAATTGGTGACTGTGGTCATTCGCAACCCGATCTGCGCTACCTTAATAGAGATAAAAGGGTTACATGAGGATTGGTTCAGGTGGAGGGGAAAGAAGGCACATCACAGTTACTCTCCGCTGGGAGGGCAGCTTTGCTCTGCAAAAAAACACCTCAAACATATATGCAACAGACTTCAGACAACACAACATAACATGAGAGTCCAATAGGAAGGTGGGGGGTGGGAGGGTGGGGTGGGGTGGGGGTGGGGGGGGCTGGGATCCCGTTTCCCCCAGCAAGAGCAGCCATCTATGGCGCTCATCTACTGAACAGTCACAGGTAGGAAGGAGATCTTGGGAGAAGCATAGAGTACATTGACTCCTACAGTTGATGACCTCGCCCGGCTGGAGTCCACCAATCCGAAGGTGGGTGGGGGGTAGGTCAGGTTTTCACAGCATCTGTCTGCATTCCTTCGTGGGGGTTTTTAGTTGCTTGCAGCTCAAGGCTACCAGGGCGTCAGATTCAGATAACAAGAATTTGTTTGGGTCAGGCTGAGATAATTATCCTCTCTGCCTTCAGTCTTTAAACTGATCATTTCCAGTCCTTCAGTGAAGCCAATTTTGGGTTTTTAAACCTGTCCATACCGTCCGGTGACTCCCTCCAAGATGACATCTATTTTGCGCACTAATACCAGTATCGCAGCTAGAACATTGTCCAGCTTACGATTCACCTCGAGTAATGCCCCCGTCTGAGAAGTCTCCACACGGACGGTGCTTTCAATGGGTGCGGGTCCCCTTCCAATCGCTCCGTCTTCCCAAATTTCCAGAAAACCAGATATCCTACCACTCCAATCAGGAGAAATCCAGTGATCATCAGACCAAATATCCACACGTCTTCGATGTCCTCAATGGACAGCTGGCAGAGGCATATGATCTTCCACTCCTTCCAGGAATCCAACATATATCTCACCGGGTGTGTCCCCTGTGGACATGTGGGAGCCCCCTGCTCTGTTCTCATTGTTGAAAAAATCTTATCGATCGCATTGAATGATCAGTTTGTCAAATCCATGGTTAGTAAAAATAGTTTTTCAGAAGAAATGCAGAGAAGCACTCTGTGGGCAGACAGGACAAAGAGCCTTGAGAAAAAGATAAGGGAGCGAAAGAGGGAAGCGTCTGTACTCCTTGAGTGCCTGAAGAGGGGGGGGGGGGGGGTTCCACCTGACTACCTCCTTGCTCAGCTGCCTGTTAAAGCTCTCTTATAGCTAAAGAGCTTCAACACTCTTTAAGATTTATCTCAGCCTTCCAGATTTTCTGGTTTAAACTACCATGAGACACATTAGGGACTGAAATGATGAAGATGAGGGACCTAGCTAAAACATAAGATCTTGTGGTGCTTCCAGCAGACAGAGGAATCAGAAGAACCTTCTGATTCTCTAAAACTTTTATTTAACCCTTCCACTCCAGATCTACCTACACATCCCTGGCAGTGAGAAGTTGACCCTAGAGCTGCCTTTGGTCATCGGTACCATCCCATTCAGCGGCGTCGGCAGCAGAACCAGCAGCATGAGCAGCCAGGCCTCCAGCAGCTGGTCCTCCATCCCCTCTGCCCCCCCAAGCTACAGCAACATCCACAGGGACTTGATGATGAATGGACCTCGCACACCGCTGCTCCAGGACTACGACGGCACAGAGGATGATGATGATGAAGGGGGGCTCTTCATGAGAGCCTCTGTGGTGTATTACCCCCCTCCCCCTGCCTACAGCGAGGAAGGACAGTGACCTGGCTATTTGTTTTAATGAGTCAAAATAATCCAGGAGCCTAAGTTGTCATTTGAATTTACTGGGTTTATACTGGAAGAGCAAGTCCCCTCCAAATCAACTCATTTTTTGCTGATTATCTGTATAAATGAGTGTCTAATAGTGCAATAGTTATTTAGGCATTTTAGTGCATCTTATGTAAATTTAACTGTTCTGTCTTCAGGTTAACATTCTGTATTTCATTTGAATTAGTGAAGAAAGAGTTGGGGGGGGGGGGGGTCCTCTTTAATATAAATGGTGATGATGAAAATGTTTGTTGTGAAAAGGCTTTTATATATTTGTTGTTTGTGTTTTTTATACCACCTTTACAGGAAGTTACAACAGTGTATATTTTATAAAGTACAGATTTTTATTTTTGTATTCCTGAAATAAACTCCAGTGATCTGATCTAAATCTTTGTTATTGTCCATCCAGCTGCTGTTTGTAGTTGATTCCACAACACAGTGAGTGTAAACACAATCAGCTGTTACAGATTAGGTTGGGTGCTGTTAATGAACAACAGAAATACACATATAAACCCAAAGGACTGCATAACAATGAACGAATAAAGCCAAAGGCTCTCTAAAGCTCCTAGTCTACAGCTGCGTCAAAGCAACAAATCTAAATCCTCTCACATTCTCACCACCGTCTAGAGCCCTTAGTGTCCACACGCAGCTTAAATTTGGAAGTGGGCACCGGCACCAGAGGTGAGGCTGACAACCTTTTTATAAGACACACTGTGTCAGCAACGGTGTGTCTTATAAACACGCTGTGCCAGCATGGCAAGTTTTGCAGCATTCATTTAGCCTCACTTGGTAGTAATATTGTGGTAATTGTCTGTCTTATAAACGGCGATTGCACCTTGGTGCAACAGAGGGTGGTGTCATGATCACGTGGGGAGTTACTGCCGAACTCTAGCCAGCAACTATATTGAAAATGAAAGTAAAAATGGTCCATAAGTTTCACTTTGTAAACAGAATCAGTAAAATAATAATCTGGAGGAATGCAGAGCTCCTGGAGCTTCTCTCTGATAGAGCTGGAGGTCAGATCACTAGAGACTGCACGAGTACTGTGGGGGACAGACACCTTTAGAAGAGGCTTGTTAAAAAAGCGTAATGAGCACGGCTCCTATCGCAATAAGAAGCAAGTTATGTCCAAGATAAATGGAAGTCCGCGGCATGGAAGTCAGTGTTGCAGCAAACTGACGGAAGTGTTTTGTAAAAACGGCTTGAGTGCACAGATCCCCTGAAGGTGAGTGTGCTCACCCCAAAGGCACTGAGTGTTAATTTAGGTGAATGTTGTAGTTGGGAGTGTTTGAATTGCAAATTAAAATAGGGGTGCCACCCGGGGTGAACTGGCCTATCTGGCATTTTGGCACTGTCCCAGTGGGCCGCTTGCCCAGCTTGTGGCTTTCACATTTGGCGGCATAGGGACGAGTCCGCGAGGAGCGCAAAATCCCCACCCATCCGAGGGCCGACAGTGCATAAAAATGCCAGCACCAAATTTTCGTCCCAGTCCACCCCTGGGTTAGCCTAGTGAACTAGACCAAATTCTTGCTTTGCAAAGAATGATCTAGGCATGCTCCATTGGAACATCAGCAGCTCCTACCAGGACTCTGGCTGGCCAATCACAGCTCTCTAGAGGGGTTTCAAACACATAAAGAGCTGTGAATGGTCCATAATGAAGGGCCAATCATAGTGCTCTATCTGCTTAGTGAACAAATCACAGAGCTTTATCCGCTTTGTGGGCCAATCAGGGCACTCTATATGCCTGGTGGGTGGGATGATGCAACAGAGTGAAACAAGAGTATGTCACATTCATTGTCCAGTGGAATGCGGAGATCATTTGAAAGACAACGGTAGAACCCGCCCCACAACCGAGAGCTGTCAGTGGAGCATGGCCAGACTAAATAATACATTTATTTAGTCTGGCTTGCCAGGCTACCCCTGGGTGCCACAAAACTGCCGAGAAGGAAACTGTCCCCGCACCCCTGACATACCCACATCTCAAAGCCCTAAGAGTGGGTGTGTTAAGTCGTGATGATGCAGGAGGGGGAACATTTCTGGCGATGGGGAGGAAAGACTGGGGTAACCTCTAACTGGCTAATTGTTAACCTCCATAGTAACATCAAACAAGCTCTTAGTCTCAGTGGTGATTGCTAATGAGCTCATCATTAACCTTTGAGATAACCTCTAGGTCTTCGTAAAGGAAATCAACTAGGCTCCACTGTTGCTGCTTTGCTGTTTGCGAATGTGTAGTGGTGCGTTCGACTTGTCCTTGGTACTCGGAAATCAACTTGAGTGGGTAAAATCAACTCAAACACCCCCTAATGTCGGACCTTCCAGTTGGAAAAGCTTTAGAACCCCTACCTCGACATACAATACTGCAGCTCTCGGTATCAGCAACAGTAAGTTGTAGTTGAAATGTGTGTATTTTACAAGACACACTTATAAGAGTGTAAAAAGTCCCATTAGTCATCACACACTGGTGAAATTACATCTCTGCATTTGACTCATCCTCATGGGGAGCGGTGTGCTGTGGTGGTGGCTGCGCTTGGGAACCATTTGTTGGTTTAGGCCCCCAATCCAACCCCTGGGTGTCAAGCGCTGAGGCACTGGGTCCCTTTTTTTAAGTGACCCGACCAGATTTGAACCTTGATCTCACAGTCCCTAGTTGGATACTCATACCACCAGGCCACTGAGATGTTCTCCATCATGGAAAACTCCTCTCACCCACTGCATTTCCACTGCCGAGTCCTTCGGAGGCAGACTGAGACATCCCAGATGTAAGACAGAACACTACTGTAGGTCATTCATCCCCTCTGCAGTAAGTGTATAACTCCTCAGTTTAACTGGTACTGGCATTATCCTGTTAAATAACATCAATCCAATATTCAGTATGTGTTCAATACGTGTGCATTACCTGATGGACATTAGTATGGCTGTGTCCCTTATGTTGCATAGTTCTGGAAACGTAAGTTTCCTTTTTATTTGTTGTTTTTAGTGGTTGAAATTACAATAATAGCTTACTGCCTTTGTGTATTTACCTGTAATCTTGTAATTACCTTTTTCTTCATTTACTCTAAGTGTATGTGCTGCTGCAACAAGTGAGTTTACCCACTGTGGGATTAATAATCTATTCTATTCAAAATCTATGTTGCAAGTAGCACTTGCAATTCTAAGCTGCAGTTGAGCGGCATATGTGTTTAGTATTCATCTGTTTTTGCAGAGTGTTGACAAAACAGCTTTCAAGGGCGTTGCCATATATGAATCAACACTTCTCAGACAAAGGTAACCAGAACGCTGTTAACTCAAGTGTGATGTCATTCCCAGTTCCAACTTTGAACTTGAGATAAATCAAATGCACCATTAGTCTCTCTGGATAAAAGCATCTGCCACAAATGCAAAATCACTTTATAATCATCAGCATTAGTATATTCTGTTTGGTTGGATCTTGTTCACGCTTGTGGGAAAGATGGAGCACAAGATCGACAGGTAGATTGGTGCTGCGGCTGCAGTGATGCGGGCGTTGTACCAGTCTGTTGTGGTGAGGAGAGAGCTGAGCTGAAAGGCAAAGCTCTCAATTTACTATAGTCAATCTACGTTCCTACCCTCATTTATAGTCATGGGCTTTAGTGATTGAAAGAATGAGATTGCAGATACAAGTGACCGAAATTAGCTTTTTCCACTGGGTGTCTGGGCTCTCCCTTAGAGATAGGGTGAGCTCAGTCATCCGGGAGGGGCTCGGGGTAGAGTCGCTGCGCCTCCACATCGAGAGGAGCCAGGTTAGGTGGCTTGGGCATCTAACCTCTGAGGTTTTCCATGCAAGAGGAGACCTAAAAGAAGAACCAGGACACGCTGGAGGGACTAAGTCCCTCATCTGGCCAGGGAATGCTTGGGATTCTCCTGGAGGAGCTGGATGTTAGGTTGCAATGCATAATAGTCTATTTCTACCACTGTAGTAGCATGGCAAGCCATAATATGTGAATATATAGCATGTTTTGCTTTGTGACTAGCCAAAACAAAATAAATTTTCTGCTACAGTCTATATATGTAGTGGACCTAGTCCTGGGGATCCAGAACACACCCTGATTGAGAACCATAGAAGACATCACAGGACACATTTAGCTCCACCATCTCCACAGAGACACTCAACACGACCATATTCCTGCACTCTTTCATCTCGTTTTCAGTTTCACCTTCTTGGAAATCTACTGGCTGGAAAACTGGGAACATTTTCAGGGACGGATTTAGGAACAGATTCCTTATATAGATATGTGTGTGTGCGTTTTGTGTGCGCTAGTGAGTGTGTGGTATATTAATGTTGTGCTGTGACTCTTGCAGCTGTTCAAATCAAACCCAACCAGCCACAACACTGGAACCACCATCACCACACGCACACACACATACACACACACGATTCTCAGTCTCTTGAGCCTCTGAGCTTCTCAGATTTCAGCCAGCAGACAAAAAGCAGGGGAAAGGTCTGAATGCTGCTCGGTAGGGGCAAGTCCTGGTATCAACAACAAACACAGAATAAACATGAATATGACATTTTCAGATGTTCATTGATATAAATTATGCTTGTAAAAGTCGATTACAGCAGGATGTTTTCATTCATTTAACATTAAAAGTGAACCAAAACTTTGTTCACTTTAAAGGATATATTTTACATTCTGACCCAAAATCAACTAATACATAATTTCTACTCACCGTAACTACCCATAAGCCTATTTAATAAAAGATATATCTTAAGCCACAGACTACATTTGTTTTCATTTTCCTCTGAAAAAGATTTTGACTCATCCATTTTCCTGCATTGGTAGCGATGATTTTTATATTTGAATATGAATCACAAAGGGTCAGCGTTAGCTGGTTTAATATTCAGGTAAATCCCAGAAGCTTTGGAGAATGTGTGAATGGCATCAATGGCAGCTGAGACAACACATTCACCTGTGCAGTGTTGTGGGAGGAGCCTGCTCTAAACATTTACACGGCAGCAATAAACCCAACACACATATGCACGTGTTTAGTACTAAATAAACTTGTAAATACCACGCAGTTTACATGGAAACGCCTTAGAGGACAAACTCACAAGTTATTGGACCCAATGACTTTTGTTGAGGGTCCGACCTCATGAGGAAATTACTATGCAGTGATTTTCTCCAAAATGACTGTGCTTAAATTGCTCTGAAAAGCAAATAATCACATCAGCGCCAAGAAACTTCATTTCCCATGATGCTTTGCACACGGAAGCATTGTGATGACGTCACCGCCTAGTACCAGAAACACGTTCTGCGCATGTGCGGGAAGCCGTGGAGCTTTTCCCGCGAACTAAGACCATAAATCTTCAGCAGAGACAAAGAATCCTCGTTCTTTTGCCCAGGATACCTGGCGGTAAGGACACGCTTGTCAACGCTCCGACTCCCTTGAGCACGCGGAAGCTCTAAGTGCACAAGTGGAGCCCACGGAACTGCTGGAAACTAAACTGCAAGCCCATCAGATCTGCTCGTTTCTGCTCCCCTCCAGCTGATGTTTGAGGACACAGAACTGCGGAGGAAAGCAACAACTCCATCAAGCACGCTGTAAGTTATAACTCAGCACAGAAAGAAACTTTGCTGTCTCTGTCCAGCCCGTGGAGAAACACTCGTGAACGCCAAACAACGGAGAAAGCATCAAACCGACGGACGACGCCGAAAGCTGCGGAGAAACACGGAGAACCGTCAAATCAAAACAGTGAGGGACGCTTCACTGTTCTGGTGATCAGAAACTCATCTCTTTCTCTCATTCTTTCCTTCTCCCGTTTCCTCTATAGTCTCGAATAAGCAATAAACCGCGTCTATTGCTTAAAAAGTAGCTTCGTGCTTTCCTCTTTCGTCCCAAACACGTCAGTCGGGTCATTTTGAAAGAATAAACTGCTTATTGATCATTGTTTGGTATCTTTAAATGTTTTCTGCTTGGCCACGTGGTTAAACTAAAAGATATTATTCGTGATTAATCTTTTGTGTTGTTTCATGATCTTTTGAAATGTTTTGAGTGATTTAAGGTTAAGTTACTACTGATTCTAAGTGCTTTGGAAGTTAAAGTGCAAGTTGCCACCCACACTTTAGCCAGACAAAGGGGTCAGCCATCTTGTATTCAAGACTCCATTTTGAATCCATACACACACACACACACACACACACACACACACTACTCCTTTGTGAGAACAAAGGACCCCATTCATACATCCTCCATCACATGCAAACACATCCATCTTCAATCATATCACACGGTTATTATTCATCTATTCCACTGTTTATTCATTTGACAAATTGTTAATTAAATGTTATAAAATTCAGATTTTTGTGTCCAGTAGCTTTGTTGTGTCGAAGAGAAGTCTCTGCTCCGAGGATTCTACGAACTTCAAGAAAGACTGATAAGAGTTTTGGATTCATTTCCCTTTCTAATTAAAGGGTGGTGCCCCGACGATATCTAAGAATATCTTAATTAATTAATAAATCAGTAAATAGTTCCATATTTACAGAATTTATTGAAGAATCCAAAAGTAAGTTACAGCTTACGAATTGTTCGCTCCTAATAACCCCAACATTTTATTGGTGCCCCGTGTGAGGCTTGGATACACAGAGATTTCTATCCGGCACAAACAAACAAATAAATCCAAAGAGCTTGAATTAAAAATAATCAGTTGTTCAGCCTTGAACCAGCAACAGAGTGGTGCTGATTTCGCTGAGTAGGAAGCTGCATCGAACTCTCACCAGTAACTCAGTGCTTCTTTAAAGGTGCAACGTGTAAATTAATTCTGGTTGACCTTTTAGGTTAAAAATTCAGTTTTTCCTTAAAGGTGCAACGTGTAATTAATTCTGGCTAACCTTTTAGGTTAAAATTCAGCTTTTCCTTAAAGGTGCAACGTGTAATTAATTCTGGCTAACCTTTTAGGTTAAAATTCAGTTTTTCCTTAAAGGTGCAACGTGTAATTAATTCTGGCTAACCTTTTAGGTTAAAATTCAGTTCCTCATTAAAGGTGCAGCGTGTAAGTAATTCTGACTAACCCTTTTAGGCTAAAATTAACTGCTAATTTAGCGACTTTAACTCACAGTGGCTATTGTAACTAACTGAAACCTTCACTCAAAGACTGATAACACCCTGTTTGCTAATATTCTGAAGGAATAACTAGCATATTTAACACTGCAAGTGTTGTAAGACGTTGCTACGGCAACGCACCAGCTTTTGCTAAAATACTGAAAGGAATAGTATTTTAAGCGTCAGTCATGGCATTCCGTGCAATCTTAAAACGCTAAAACCTGTGCGCACAAAGGTTAATTTAGTGTTTTTCTGCTACAAAGCTAGCAGTTGCTGCCCAAAAGGTGCAGTTTGAGCTATCTGCAGAAGCTCTACTAGGCTATTTTTGGTTCGGTTGTTAAAAATGGAGGGACAGAGTAGTGAACTGACCAACTCCCAGCAACCAGGTGGCGCTGCGGCCCACGACTATGAACCTGGCCTACTTTCTGGACAAATATTGTCCAAACTGGTCGCGGTTGCTCGAGAACCCGACTACCCTTCTAGGGATTTCACTGAAGAACAGCGTAGCGACGAGCTAGAAGCTGTAATTGATCAAATAGAAAACCCGGATGGTACAAAACCAATCCAGGTTCACTTAGCTAAGTTAGCCTTGATCCTCTATCAGAGAGAACTCCAACATGATCGAGAGATCATGAAGCTCCAGAGCATGCTAGCTGAAAGGCAGCAAAATGGAAGGCAGAAGGATGACGAGGAGGAAGCCAGCACCGATTCTGGGGAAGATGGGGAGAAGACCCCGCCCCCTTCTGCTGATGACAACAGACAGTGGGAAGGGGGGGAACACCGTGACTCTGAGGCTGAGCCAGAGTGCTCTCCCACACCGGTACGAAAGCAAGCCGGCAAAGCCAACCAGGGTCCGCCCAGGACGATCGCCAAAGACCAATTGGTTCCCTCCACCCAAGGTAGCGAGGGACCGCCGTCCCGCCGTAAAGGTAGGCTACCTCCTGATACGGCTCCATACGATAATCAACAGTATGTGGTGTGGGACTCTCTGGACGGACGCACGCCGCAGGGGAGAGATGAAGCTTATCTGTCCCAACCTTCGGCCCCGTTCCCTACACACACTATAGGGCATTCAGGACCATCTAGGGGCCGAGGGCAGTTCGCCCTCGAACCCCAGGTTGGACCACCACCCTCATCTTCACGGCCTTCTCAATCTGTGAGAAGTCGACCAGCTGAGCGGCACCTCTATTTAGACCGCTCCCCCAGTCCACGAAGGGTGCAAGGTGCCGGCTGGGGTTATGCACAAGCCCAAGCTGCACCTCAACCATCTACCCATCCTAGCTACTCCGGTATTCGGCATGCCGATAACCAGCTGCAGGACAAAGCATCATACGCCAGTCCGTACCCGGACAGTGCGTATTACGCAGAAGCCCCAGTTGAAAGACGCAGGCTGCACTACGCAGACGTGCCCCGGGAGGAGGACCTCCCAAGACACCCACGTGACGTGCCAGCAGCCCGCCACAGCATGCCGAACCCTGATTTGGGCCCCAGGAGTCAACATTGGGAGCCCAGAGCACACCAGCGATATCCAGCACTCTCTGAGACAGACCGTGGGTCAGAGTCAGAGGATGACGCGCCGTACCGTGAGTCAGGGCTCCGTGTACGTCAAATTGAATCGCTAGCTAAAGACGTAGAACGTTTTGATCCTAACACCAATGAATCCAATGTCGACGATTATCTCAGGGAGATAGAACGTTGTCTGCTTGATCTTCCAGCACCCTCTTCAAGGGAAAAGCTCAAGCTAATTTGGAAAACCACATCTAGAACGGTGCACGGTTTCATGGAAACTCTACCACCTGACATTCGTGATCGGTACTCCTCGCTCTGCCGAGCGTTGAGAGATGAATACGCCACGTATGCAGACTCTGCGTCAGCTACAATGGGGGCCTTCTCCATCAAACACGGGAGGAACGAACCCCCCAGAGAGTATTATCGCCGACTCAAAAGTGCTTATTTCCAAGGTCGAAACGGCCCTGGGCTCGAGGAAGACCCTGCCTTCAGATCCCTGTTCATTCACAACCTGCACGAGTGTGTTCGCTCCGAAGTCTCAATGTATTGTCGGATAAAAAAACTGACAACTCAGGAGATTAGGAGATACGCTCAACAGGCTTGGGAAGCCGGCGGAAAGCCCCAAAAGCCTGACGCACATCACCGCGTCATGCACCTAGCTCCCGACGCCGAGCCGCGTTTGGAGCTTGAAGGCACAGAAGCTCCACCCACTAAGCCAAAATCTGCTAAACCTAGACCTGTTAAACCGCGAGAGCAGTCCCAATCTCCTCAACAGGGGAAGGGGGGTGCTGATTGGCCGCCTAGGTCTGGACAATCAGACAGGAAGTGGCCCAACCAAAACCAACGGCAGGCAGGTCGGAACAGTGGAAGGTTTAAGGAGCGCCGCCCACAGGTAGGTCCCGAACACAAGTCCGCAGGTGAGTACTTGACCAAAGCCGACCTCCAGGAGATGTTTCAGCAGTTCCTAGCTAAACAGAAGGAACAGCTGAGATCTGCAGATGAGACCCCTGCACCAAAGTCTGCTTCTAAGAAGCCAGACTCAGAGCCAACGTCCGCATGACTAGGCGTGGCTCAACCCCCCAGCGTGGCCAGGACTTACCTGATCAGTTGGGGAAACACTACTGGTAGACCACAGGAGTCTCCTGAAATCTACCCCCCAGAGAAACCAGATACTAAATTTCTGAAGTTCCTTGGTGACTTAACAAACCATGATCATGCTCGCCGTTTGTACTGTAGCACCAATCTAGGTGGATGCATACAAGTTGATGCTCTGCTGGATACCGGCTCAGAAATCACCCTGATGTGCTCCACATTGTTCCATCGCGTGTCTGACACCATGCGGTCGCTCGGGAAACCAGTCCAGGTTGAACCTTGTGACCTGAAAATCACCAGCTACACCCAGACCCGGGAGTGTATCACTCACCGGGCGTGGCTGGATATCACCTTCCAAGACATGACTCTGGTTCACCCGTTTTATGTCTGCCAGCTAGACACTGAACCACTTCTCATTGGTCAGGACCTGCTTGAACGTCTAGCTCCCCTCATCGACTGCCAGAAGGGTCAACTGTGGGCCCAGGTGGACACACCTAAGCCCTGGAACCCAGATAGCAGCCGACCATCCTCCATTCTTGAGGTCAGCATAAGTGAGCCGCAAAACCCTTGTTCCAAGGTCATGCCCCTCCCTACGGCTCCCACAGACGATGTCCGCCTGCAAAGGCATGAAACCGCTCCTGGAACTCCGTTCCGCACACATTCATCTTTTCTCTGCTCGCTGAAGAACGTCAGCCTGCAGCCATATGCACCACACATAGTTGGTGGTCTTACCATCAACTGCACCCACATCTCAGATGCTCGCCTTGCTCTTTGGTCGGAAAAGTCAGCCATCAGCCAGCAGATGTTTGAACACCTGCGTCAGAAGGACCCCCTTTTGGTCAGTGTGACACGTAGCCATCGGCTCTTGTCACCTACTTGGCCGCAGAGGCTCCTGAAAGCGCCAGAGGTCTGCTCTCTGACTATCCAACTTGGAGCAAGACAGCTCACACATACATTCAGCATCATACCACAGCTTGATCCACCTGCACTCATTGGAGCAGATCTGCTGGTTCGACTAGGTGCCCAGCTGGACACTTGCAATCAAGTCCTTTGGGCCCGGGCCACACCTTCCTCTGAGCCTCGCTCAGAAGGCCGTGAACACTTGCTGTCCGGACAGACCATTCCACAGGCCTGCCGTGCAGTGGTTGAGGCCAGCACGGTTCTGCCCCCACTGGTCAAAGGAGTGCCTGTTCGTCTGACTCTGATGAAGCATCAGAAGCTGCCAGGCACACAGGCCTTCTTCCAGCCATCACCACACTTCTTGGAGCTCAACTTAGCCGTCTGTGGCACGCCACTCTTGGAGCTGAACAATCGTTCTGCGTACTTGTTGGTCGAAAATCCGACCCAGAGTCCTATCCACCTGCCGGCAGGAAAGCCCTTGGGCATGCTGATAGATAGCTCATTCCATGACTTCGAACTTTCAGTCCCCGTGATCGGACAACTTCCGTTGTTCTTGAACGACAGACAGGTTGGTGCAGACACATTCAGTACTTTCCCTTCACAAATGATTACCATCAAGCGACATGAAGCCCTTCCTGAGGAACCCATTTGCAGTGCAACCTTAGATACTGACGGCGGTCAGTGTCTAACGGTTTTTGCAATAAATACTCAACCCTCTGAGTCACCGGTTGAAAGCCCGGAACACCAGAGACCCTCCTCCTCTGAACCTTATGACGGCTTCGAGGCCGAAGTCAGCCAGCAGCTTGACAAAGCGGATGCGCTGGAGTCAGAGGAGCAGAGAGCAGAGCTTAGAAGCCTGTTCTATGAGTTTCAGTCCGTCTTATCCAGGGACTCCCTGGACTGTGGACTCACAAACCTGCATACGGTTCGCATTCCAACGAACCCGAATGCCCCTCCTACTTTTGTACGTCAGTACAAGATTCCCCTCGCTGCTTATGAGTCGATCCAGGAGATCCTCGATCAGCTGAAGGAGAAAAACATCATCAGAGAGTGTAACTCCACTTACAACTCTCCCATCTGGCCGGTTCTGAAACCGACTGGGAAATGGCGTCTCACCATAGACTATCGTGCACTGAACAAACAAGTACCTCTCTCCAGGTGGCCTATGATCCATTTAGATCAGGAGCTAGCCAGAGTCAGAGATGCTCGTTTCTTCTCTACGGTTGACGTAGCCAACGGCTTCTGGACCATGAAGGTTGAGCCGGCGGACCAGTATAAGCTGGCTTTCTCCTTTGGAAATCGCCAATATACTTGGAACCGCTGCCCCTTTGGCTACTCTAACTCACCTGCCGAGTTCAACATCTTCCTCCACAAAGCCATGTCAGATGCTGCTTCCAGAGGGAACCTCATATATGTCGATGACATCTTGATGAGGAGTCGAACCTTCGAGGAGCACCTGGCCGAACTCCGTCACGTGCTGCAACAGCTCGCTGACGCCGGAGCTAAATTGGCGATTCTCAAGGGACAGTGGTGTCGAACCAAAGTGGAGTATGTTGGACTGCTGGTTGGCCCTAATGGAGTCGAGCCCCAAGCGGGACGCATTAGAGCCATTCAGGACATCAAAGCCCCAGCTAATCTGACTGAACTCAGGAGCTTCCTCGGAGTCTGCAACTACTCCAGACAGTTCATTGAGGAGTACGCTGAAATAGCAAGGCCCCTCACTGAGCTGCTTCAGAACGACACACCTTTCGTGTGGGACAGACCCCAAGAACACTCCTTCCAGTTCCTAAAACAGAAGTTGGCGTCCGCACCCTGTCTGGCTTACCCAGACAAGGATAAAGAGTTCTACATAGAGGCTACTTTCTCCTCTCACTGCCTGAGCGCTGCTTTGAAGCAGAAACACGATCAGGACATGAGAGTTGTGGCATACGCCAGCAAGCCTCTGAGCAAGGTGGAACTCCAGTTCTCAGACTGCGAGAGAGCTCTCCTCTCTACAGTCTGGGCCGTCGAACACTTTCGTAGTTACATCGGTGGACAGAAAGTGATCATTGAAACGTGTCATCAGCCTGTTACCTTCCTAAACAGCCAGCGTCTGCGCGAAGGAAGAGTGTCAAACAGCCGCATTGCGACGTGGATGATGGTGCTCCAAGGATATAACATTGAGGTCAAGTATGGTCAGAACACCAAGCTAGCGCTAGGACAAGGGCTAGCAGGCTGCCAGCACTGTGACTCTGACTCCGTCATGGGCCCCCTGGACACACCTGCCGCAGTCTACCCAACCGCATCCAATCATCGCTACTTTGATGAGAATGTTTGCCAAGAGCTTCCGAAAGTTTACACTGACGGATGCGCCTACCTTCACGAAGGCCAGCTCCGTGCCGGGGTTGGAGTCGTTTGGGTGGACTGTGACACTAAGCAACCAAATCACTACCGGTTGGGCCAAAAGTCTAGTCAGTACGCCGAAATTGCTGCAGTGTTGATAACCCTCCAGCAGGCGGCAGCCTTGGACATCACTCAAATCGTCCTTTGCTCTGATTCAAACTACGCTAGACACAGCTTCATCTCTCACTTCCCCATGTGGAAGGAGAACCACATGAAAAACGCCAGGAACAGAGACGTGAAACACTCGGAGTTATTCCTAGCGTGTGATCTGCTCACCACTGAGAAAGGCATAATGGTCTACTGGAAAAAGGTCAAAGGTCACTCCAGGACCCTAGGTCCAGAGAAAGATGGTAATGACGAAGCTGACCGCCTTGCTAAGCTCGGTGCTGACCAGGGAACCTGCTGGGAATTCAAAGACGAGTGGCTTCCACCCAAGGCCGTTCACAAGGTCTGCGCGATTACTCGTCGCCATGCTAAACAGGCAGACGAACCTCGGACCGTTGAGGTACCCGTGTTTCTAGGCAGACAACCACAGGACGCGGACTTAGTCACCATGCAGGAACAAGATCCTGACCTGAAGCTCATCCGCGAGCTTCTCCAAAAGGGCCCGATGTCTAAACAACCATCACCACCTATTGGTGCAAGCCAAGATTTGGTAAACCTGCATCGTCAACTCACGCACCTGAAACTACAAAACAATTTGTTAGTTTACATGCGTGACGATCACAGCCCGCCGCGCTGGGTTGTTCCACTCGACCACAGAGGAGTGATGCTTGCCTACGCCCACGACACTCCGGTTGGAGGTCACCGCGGAGCAAAAGCTACCCTCGCGTCACTGACAGAAGTAGCATATTGGCCGTCGATGTCCAAGGACGTACACAGCTATGTCCAAGGCTGCCTCATCTGTGCCCAGTTTCAACCCTCCCAGCCGCTTGCTAGAGCACCACTGCAACGCAGGGGAATAACCTTCCCTTGGTCCCACCTGCAGATCGACTGGGTTGGACCGGTTCCCAAATCGGCAAGAGGAAACAAATATATGCTAACTGTAACTTGCAGTTTCACAAAGTGGGTTGAGTGCCTTCCAGCGCCACACGATACAGCCGTCACAACCGCTGTACTGCTGATTAACCACGTTTTCAGTCGATGGGGACTTCCACTCTGCATTGACTCTGACCGAGGAACTCATTTCACATCCAGTGTAATGACGTCCCTGTTTGAACTTCTGGGAGTGGAAGTGAGATTCCACCTTCCCTATCACCCACAGTCATCCGGACAGGTCGAACGGATGAACCGCACGGTCGTCTCTATGCTCAAAAAGTACGTCTGCTCCACTGGGAAGGACTGGGACGTCAAGCTCCCTCTGGTCCTGATGGCCATACGGTCCACTCCACAGCGATCCACGGGGGTTACGCCCTTTGAGATGATGACCGGCAGACTGATGACTCTACCACTGCACCTCCTGTATCACCCAGAGGATGTCAGTGTTGCCACTGCCTATACCGCTCATCAGTATGTGGCAGACTTGAAAACACACCTCAGAGCTACGTTCGCGCACGCTCAGAAGAAACTGGAGACCAACGTAGAAGGCGCTAAGGCCTACTACGACCAAAAGACAACCAGCCGCGAATACGAGGTGGGTGACAAAGTATTCTTCTTTCGGTTCGCCCAACCGGCACGCAAAGCTAAGAAGTTCCTGCCCCGCTGGTCAGGACCATTTGAGATCGTGGCAAAACTCTCTCCAGTTGCATACAGGTTACGCATCACCAAAGCGAGACAGGAGCCTGTCTACAAATGGGTGCATGCAAACCAAATCAAACCCTACGTCAAACCATCCCCGCGGGTACAGAGACCAGACTCCCCGCAGGAGGTAGACGTAGTCGCTACATAGTTCTATGCATGGAAATGGAAAAGGGGGGGAAGTGCACGTTTAACCCACTAACATGTACTAACCGACAAAGAACCAGGCCCCCCCCCCCGCCGTCACTTTCACTAACCAAGAGAAACTCCTTCCTAGACCGCTAACAGGATGTACCTACTAAAACCTTACAGGGTACTCTGGTACCTACACTAGGCTCTGATTAATGGATCTCTACGTGCAATCAAGACTTTGTCTGAAACCATACCTCAGGATATTGTGTACACACGAGTGGTGAGAGATTTGATGTAGGACCTGCTCAGGGAAGTAAGTTCCACGCTGGACAGCTTGGTTGAAAGTCGTATTTCCCCGTACTTGGTACCACTGGACCTGCTCAAAGTTAGCTTGACAGCTGCTACCCCTCTACTGTGCACCTTTCACAAATCCACCTAGCGTACAGCCTAGGCAGTGCAATTCCCATTCACGTTGATGCAGAAAATCAGAACTCGGTTTCCTGTTACATGTTCCCATAATTGTGACACCTCACATCTATAGGTTTAAGTCGATGCTGAACTTTGGTATTTGAAAGGACGGTAGGCATTTCCACTTTGAACTAGAAACTGGCACTCCATCACCTCAACCTCGAACAGCATGACTCAGAGATTGAGATCATGGACGCTTTCCAGGGTTATAACTTTGCCTTCGATTTAGAAATTGACCAACAATTACTGATTGAAGGAACCAAATTTGTTAAGTTCACACAAAACCCGCGTGAACTTACTTTGACGCCCAAGACGCTACATTGACACAGATTATACGACTTTAATCTGCACATTGGTCGCCCTGGGGATGGAATGGCTCATCACGGCCGTGATAGCTTATTCCGCCTACAGGCGTGTTAATAAACTCCAAGATAAGATGCACTTGCTCACCTACGGTGTGCCTCGTAACCGCGTTCGGGGAGACTCCAAGCGTGAATGTACCACACCTGTCTAAAGGGGGTGAGCAACATTTTCTTTGTTATTCTGTAAACCTAAGAGTAGTTCTCAATTTAGTCTACCTCACATTTTTATCTGAGTGTTGCATTATGTCACATTCTTTATAAGCTACACACTGAATGTATGACCTAAGAATGTATTTTATGAGACCTCAAGGTTGCTATGAATTTTCTTGGATGTTATATGTTACATGTTTTTTTTTTGGGGTTTTCTGTATTTTTGTTTCTTACTTGGTCACATATTGACTAGTGGTTATGTGCCGGCCCAGCTCAGTCTGTCAATGACTCTGTCTGACACACCAGCACATTGTAGTACCTCTTAGTTTTATGGTCCTTGTTTTAGCCCAAAGACTGTCCTGATCCACCCTTTGGACCAAAAAGGGGGGAATCTTGGGACCACATAGGTCAATGCGCGTTTGCGAACTATGGACCTCGTACATCACCGCGTGCTCCATAAACTGAACTGTATGGCCGGCGGTGAGATGCCTTTGTGTCCACTCGTGGAGTTAACCGCCCACCGACCTTCCTCCTTCTACACTACTACCTCTCGCATGGACGACATCATCATTGCGTACCACCTGCGTGAGTGGCTTCTTCTCGTTATGCGCGTTGGGGACTATCCCGTTTCCTATCCTCTTTGTGCCTGACCAGGATCAAAGACCAAAGGCGCCAGGATCCAAGACAAAGACCAAAGACAAAGGCGTCCAAGGAGACCAACGTCCTAAGGGACAAACCCACCTGTGCTTCCGACAATCAAGTCGACCTACGTTCATGAGGAACAAACCCATCTGTGCTTCCGACGATCGAGCTTTGGGCGCGATCCCCGAAACCAAAAGGGGGAATGTTGAGGGTCCGACCTCATGAGGAAATTACTATGCAGTGATTTTCTCCAAAATGACTGTGCTTAAATTGCTCTGAAAAGCAAATAATCACATCAGCGCCAAGAAACTTCATTTCCCATGATGCTTTGCACACGGAAGCATTGTGATGACGTCACCGCCTAGTACCAGAAACACGTTCTGCGCATGTGCGGGAAGCCGTGGAGCTTTTCCCGCGAACTAAGACCATAAATCTTCAGCAGAGACAAAGAATCCTCGTTCTTTTGCCCAGGATACCTGGCGGTAAGGACACGCTTGTCAACGCTCCGACTCCCTTGAGCACGCGGAAGCTCTAAGTGCACAAGTGGAGCCCACGGAACTGCTGGAAACTAAACTGCAAGCCCATCAGATCTGCTCGTTTCTGCTCCCCTCCAGCTGATGTTTGAGGACACAGAACTGCGGAGGAAAGCAACAACTCCATCAAGCACGCTGTAAGTTATAACTCAGCACAGAAAGAAACTTTGCTGTCTCTGTCCAGCCCGTGGAGAAACACTCGTGAACGCCAAACAACGGAGAAAGCATCAAACCGACGGACGACGCCGAAAGCTGCGGAGAAACACGGAGAACCGTCAAATCAAAACAGTGAGGGACGCTTCACTGTTCTGGTGATCAGAAACTCATCTCTTTCTCTCATTCTTTCCTTCTCCCGTTTCCTCTATAGTCTCGAATAAGCAATAAACCGCGTCTATTGCTTAAAAAGTAGCTTCGTGCTTTCCTCTTTCGTCCCAAACACGTCAGTCGGGTCATTTTGAAAGAATAAACTGCTTATTGATCATTGTTTGGTATCTTTAAATGTTTTCTGCTTGGCCACGTGGTTAAACTAAAAGATATTATTCGTGATTAATCTTTTGTGTTGTTTCATGATCTTTTGAAATGTTTTGAGTGATTTAAGGTTAAGTTACTACTGATTCTAAGTGCTTTGGAAGTTAAAGTGCAAGTTGCCACCCACACTTTAGCCAGACAAAGGGGTCAGCCATCTTGTATTCAAGACTCCATTTTGAATCCATACACACACACACACACACACACACACACTACTCCTTTGTGAGAACAAAGGACCCCATTCATACATCCTCCATCACATGCAAACACATCCATCTTCAATCATATCACACGGTTATTATTCATCTATTCCACTGTTTATTCATTTGACAAATTGTTAATTAAATGTTATAAAATTCAGATTTTTGTGTCCAGTAGCTTTGTTGTGTCGAAGAGAAGTCTCTGCTCCGAGGATTCTACGAACTTCAAGAAAGACTGATAAGAGTTTTGGATTCATTTCCCTTTCTAATTAAAGGGTGGTGCCCCGACGATATCTAAGAATATCTTAATTAATTAATAAATCAGTAAATAGTTCCATATTTACAGAATTTATTGAAGAATCCAAAAGTAAGTTACAGCTTACGAATTGTTCGCTCCTAATAACCCCAACATTTTCCATACTAAGCTGCCTGTGCTCATCTGTGTGAGGGGGAGATGATACTGTGGAAGACAGAAGACGGGAGTTGCCAGATTCTGGGGGCGTGGCGATTGGACGCCGGCTGGTCCTTGTCACGCGTAATGAGGCCAGAGAGGAGAGAAGGGTGGCAGATCTGCCAAGGCGTGTGTGTGTGGTCGACCTGTCATTGTGGCACCCGGTTCTGGGGAGTGGGATCGTTCGCAGTTGGTTAGGACTGCAGGCGATGAAGATAGCTGAGTAGGTGGGCAGTGTTCCAGCGCTAGGAGGGGCGGCTTGACGCCTTCTTTAGGTAGCGCGGGCTGAGAGTAGTTGGGTGCCAAGACCACGCCGACATCTGCCGCCGCACATTTTGGCAGCCGGACCTGAGCCGTGGACTTACCCGCCGTCCTCACAAGCTGAGCCCCGGGGCGTTGGACGGTGTCGGAAGCTCAGACCCTGTGGAGGGGGTCGCATCGACTGGGCCAGCTAAGAACCCGCTTGCTTGATTTTATTTATGCTGATCAGCTGGTTTTTATTGTGAAGGAACTTGGCCATAGTGTTTTATTGTTGGTTGGGGTAATAAAGGATCTTTTGGATAAGTTAATGCCTACTGGTGCATTTTTTGGGTTCTGACTGGAGGGTAAGATATTCCGCCTGTGCTCCCACTGAAACTTATATTACACTGGTGTCAGAAGTGGGATCCAGCAATCCAGAATGTCAGAACCTGATCGTAACACACCTCCCTCGTCAAGCTCAGCTGTGAGCCAGCCCGTGAGTGCAGTGGCTCGGCCGATTTTTATGCCTGAAAGTTTTTCTGGTGTTGGCAGTGAATGGGCAGACTGGGCTGAACAATTTAAAATGGCAGCCGATGTAAATAATTGGGATGAGCCCCTTAGATTAAAGTTCATGTGTCTTCTTTTGTCTGACAAGGCTCGAGAGGTTTATAATGGCTTGCCGGGAAGTGTTAAAGCTAACTATGCCTCGTTAAAAGAGCAAATGGGGAGGTGCTTGGATCCGTGTGAAGGCGCTAATTGGAATAGAGCAGTTTTCTCCACTCGACGCAGATGGCATAATGAGAGCGTTCATGAATTTGGAATGGCATTACGATGGTCTGTTGTTAAAGCTTATCCGACAGTGGATCCCAACACACAAGACCTGTTGGCTAAGGATCAGTTTATAGCTCATGTGGGGAATGGGGACCTGAGAGTGAGTTTATGGAGTGCCAAGCCTGCGTCACTTGAAGCAGCCATCAACCTTGCGGCGGAGCTTGAGGTCATTAAGGGTTTGGAGACCAGCTCATTATTTGATGCAAGAGTGAGAGGAATAACTGAGAAAGATGCTGATGACGAGCGTATTAATTCACTGATGGGGGTGGTTGAGAGCTTGAGACAGGAGGTGAAATCCCTCCAGAATGTGGTGCACACACCGTCTGTACCTGCTGCACCTGGTCCCCACCATGACGCTCAGAACACAAACTTATAGCTAGTCGAGAGTATTCCCGAAAAAAAGGGAATGAGAGGTTGGGAGGTTGCTGGGAGTGTGGTTCTAACCGGCATATACGTCGGGTCCTTATGTTCAGGGAAACTAAAGGGGGCATTTACAGTGGGCCCGCCCCCCTCTCCGTTGTTGAGACCCCTACAAGAGGAAATTCTGGGAACTTGAAGGCCAGGATAGGCGGGTGCGATTGCCATGCTCTAATAGATACAGGAGCTTCCTGTTCTGTGATTTTACAAAAGCTGTGGCTATCCTTCACTCAAGGGGGTGTGAATTAACTCCATATGGGGAGTAATGTTACAGCTGCAAATGTGGGAGGAATGTGCATTATGGGATGTTGGCAAACAACGTTGTCAGCTGGGTATGCTGGCTTTTGTAATAGAATTCTTGGTATCAGACGTCCCCTCAGATGAAATACTGTTGGGATTTGACTTTCTTTCCAAATATGGTATGGTGGTTGATTTGGGCACCAAAACGTGTAAGATCATGGGCAAAGTGTTCCCACTGCTTGACTTGGAGCCTTCTTCAAGTCCACAGGTTGTAGTGGTGCAGACAGATACAGTGGTCCCTCCGCGGAGTGAAGCTATAATATTGGGACAAATTAAGGACAGCTGGGGTGATTATGCCCAAGGGTCGCTGGAGCCATCTGACCACCTCTCTAAGCACTGTGACTTGCTTGTTGCTAGAGTCATTTGCAAGGTTGATCAGGGCCAACTTCCAGTGCGTGTGAAAAACATGAGGGATGACGTATTAATATTGAAAGGTGGTATGAGGGTGGGCACGATTTTCACTGATGTTGAGGTGGAGGATGAAAGGACAGATCTTGTGAAGAAGGATCAAGGCTCTCAACCTTGGACAGTGGAATAGTTGATGACTCAGTTTAGAGTCAGTGAGAGAGGACTTGCCCCTGAGGAAGTCTCAGCAGTCCGACAGTTATTGCTTCAAAATCTGTCTCTAATCAGTCGAGGGGATACAGACTTAGGAAGGACACGAATAATCTCTCATGAAATTGACACCGGGGAGGCTGCACCCATTAAAATGCACCCCCAAAGGATTCCACTTTATTTACAATAGGAAGTGACAGATAATTTGAAGGACATGTTGGCAAATGATATTATTCACCCCTCATGTAGTCCATGGGCTGCCCCTGTGGTCCTGGTTAAAAAGAAAGGGGGCGGATATAGATTTTGTGTGGACTACAGGAAACTGAATGATGTCACTAGAAAAGATGCTTGCCCTGTTCCTCGAATCGATGATGCTTTGGATAGTCTGCTGCATGCACAATGGCTTTCAACTTTGGACTTGGCTAGTAGTTATTGGCAGGTGGAAGTAGACCCTAGAGACCATCATAAGACTGCTTTTATCACTCGCCAGGGACTGTTTGAGTTTAACGTGCCAAGTTTTGGGTTGTGTAATGCCGCCGGTACATTTCAGCGCCTGATGGGTTTGATTTTGGCTGATCTGCAGTGGACTGTTTGTTTAGTTTACTTGGATGACATTATTGTGTTTGGGCGTGATTTTCAGGAGTATCTAGCGTGCCTGGGCACAGTCCTGGAGAAGTTAAGGCAAGCTAATCTAAAAGTAAAGCCTTCTAAATGTGACATTTTTTTCCACGCAAGTCCATTGGTCATGTGATTTCCACCGAAGGCTAAAATAGAGGCAGTAAGAGGGTGGCCCATCCCAACTAATCAGACAGAGGTCCAGAGCTTTTTGGGCTTGGCATCTTATTATAGATGGATCGTGAATGGTTTTGCAGACATTGCTCAACCACTGCATCGGTTGGGAGAAAACGGAAAATGCTTTCAGTGGGGTGAAGACTGTCAGGAGGCCTTCGAGAAACTTAAAGCTCGTTTGATGACTGCTCCTGTACTGACCTACCCTGACCCCAAGAAATCTTTCATTTTAGATACAGCCGCTAGCGAGGTGGGGATTGGTGCTGTACTATCGCAGGTAGAAGGGGAAACAGAGCAGGTTATAGCATATGCTAGTAGGGCCCTCACAAAACAGGAACGCAAATATGCCACAACAAAGAAGGAGCATCTGGTCACTTTCACTAAGTACTTCAAACATTATTCTTTGGGCAAGGAATTTGTTTTACGGACAGACCACAACTCTGCGATGGCTGCACAATTCCCAGGGTTTGGAGGGACAACTGACTAGATGGGTGGAAGAGCTGACCAATTTCCAACATAAAATCATTCATCGGCCAGGTAAACTGCATAGTAATGCAGATGCCCTTTCCAGACTGCTAATCTGGAAAACGGAGAGCTAATCAGCTGGCGAGGGAACGCAGCACTTGGGAGCTGAGTTGAGGGTGTGCTCCCTACAAGAGGGAGGATCAGGGTCTAGTCGGGCCTTAGAGATGGATGAAATCAGCCAGGCTCAGCTGGATGATCCGGTGCTGAAACTGATCAGGGATGCTAAACAGGGTGTAGAGCTTGTAGGCCCTGATGACCCAGAATTAAAACAGTTTGCACCTGTGTGGGACCAACTCGAAATACAGGGCTCCAAGTTGGTGCGTGTAGCACCGGCAAATTCTGATGCTGCTCGGGAGGTCCAGGTTGTTTTGCCCCAGGCTCTGGTGCCAGAGGTCCAGAGAGAGTTACATAATGTCCCCACCGGGGGCCATCTGGGGGTCCAAAAGTTACAAGGCAAGGTGAAAGATCGTTTTTATTGGCCTGAGTGGTTTAAGGACGTAAGGGCTTGGGTTCGTGAGTGTGCTGACTGTGGCTCAGTTAAAATGCATAGAGGAACACCATGCACACCTTTAGAGCAGTCACTGACCTCTAGGCCCTTTGAACGCATTGCAGTGGACATTTTGGGTCCACTCCCTGAGACCGGACTGAGAAATAAGTACATCATGGTAGTGGGTGACTACTTCTCTAAAAGGACGGAAGCCTTCCCACTCCCTAATCAGGAGGCTAAAACAATCGCTAGGGTTCTGACTGAGGAATGGGTGTGCCGGTTTGGGATGCCGTGGAGCCTCAATTCCGACCAGGGGAGGAACTTTGAGTCAAAACTATTCCAAGAGCTATGTGGACTCTTGCAGATTCATAAAACAAGGACAACCCCCTATCATCCTCAGTCAGACGGATTAGTGGAGAAGTTTAATCGGACGTTGCTGACTATTTTAACTTTTTTTGTGGAGGACAATCAGCTTAATTTGGATTCCTTGCTGCCATATGTAATGCTAGCCTACAGAAGTAGCATTCACGCCAGCACATCTGTCACACCCTATAAGGTTCTGTTTGGGGGAGAGATCGTGCTACCCGTTAATGTCATGTTGAACCTGGACAAGGGTGAAGCCTTTGCCTCGGTAGACCTGTATGTGACGAGACTGAAGGAAACATAGACTACGGTGGTAGATGCGGTGAAACGCCATCAGTGCAGAGCCTCGGTGCAACAAAAGAGGGCATATGACTTTAGGGCCTCCTGCCAGTTCTACTCGGAAGGTGAATTGGTGTGGGTCCGAAACAAGCTGAGGAGGCGGGGTGTGTGTCCCAAGCATCAGAGATGATATTAAGGACTGTTTAGGGTTCTCAAGCGGGTGACAGATGTGCTGTACAGACTGGTACCGTTGAGGGGGGTCCTGAGAGTGCGATTCACTTCAACCGACTTAAGCCGTGTACTTCTCTTCCAACAGTTACAGCACCGACAGCTGTGGGGTCCCGAGAGAGCGGGGCAGAGGCTGCGTCAACCAGATGCCACCTGGGAAGACACCAGCAGGGTTCATCAATGGTCTGCAGAGACGAGCGGTTCCAGTGACTCAAGTGACCTGGCTCCATCACGTGGAGAGGCTGCTCGGGGTGGGGGTAGAGGGTGCTGCTGCTGCAGGAGGACCGGAAGGATGTCTCCCTGGGAAGGTCGAGGGACATGGAGCTGTGGAACAACGCGTGGTTCATCAACCAGTTGCCACCGACCGTCAACCAGACGCCACCTGGGACGACACCAGCAGGGTTGATCAATGGTCTGCAGAGACGAGTGGTTCCAGTGACTCAAGTGACCCTGCCCCATCACGTGGTAGGTCAAGAAGGGGGAGAGTGTGGAAGACAGAAGACGGAGTGTGGAAGACAGAAGATGGGAGTTGTCAGATTCCGGGGGCATAGCGATTGGACGCCAGCTGGTCCTTGTCAAGCATAATGAGGCCGGAGAGAAGGGTGGCAGATCTGCCAAGGCGTGTGTGTGTGGTCGACCTGTCATTGTGGCACCCGGTTTCGGGGAGTGGGATCGTTCGCAGTTGGTTTGGACTGCCGGTGATGAAGATAGCTGAGTAGGTGGGCAGTGTTCCAGCGCTAAGAGGGGAGGCTTGACGCCTTATTTAGGTAGCGAGGGCTGGGAGTAGTTGGGTGCCGAGACCACGCCAACATCTGCTGCCGCAGACTCTGGCAGCTGGACCCGAGCCGTGGACTCACCCGCCGTCCTCGCAAGCTGAGCCCCGAGGCGTTGGACGGTGTCGGAAGCTCAGACCCCGGGGAGGGGGTCGCATCGACTGGGCCAGCTAAGTACCCGCTTGCTTGATTTTATTTATGCTGATCAGCTGGTTTTTATTGTGAAGGAACTTGGTCGTAGTGTTTTATTGTTGGTTGTGGTAATAAAGGATCTTTTGGATAAGTTAATGCCTACTGGTGCATTTTTTGGGTTCTGACTGGAGGGTAAGATATTCCGCCCGTGCTCCCACTGAAACTTATATTACAATACATACAGAGTCCCGGGCATATGTGTGTAAGTGAGATGTGTGGGGTGGGGGGTCTAGATAAAAGACCCATGAGTACACTGATAATGGTAACTAATATTTATGATAATAGTTATTAATATTAAAACAACTATAATAACAATTACTAATAATTATCATTATTAATAACAATAATGATATAATGGATACACTTATTAACAATGACTATTACAGATTCTTCAGAACAGAAACAGGAAACCGTTCACAACAATAACCACACTGAGATGAGGAGTCAATGACTGAACTCAGAAAGGCTGCATGCAAATAGGACCAGGACCTCCACGTGTTCTTAAAACAGGACCAGAACCTCCAAGTGTTCTTAAAACAGGACCAGAACCTCCAAGTGTTCTTAAAACAGGTCCAGGACCTCAATGCGTTCTTAAAAAGAGTCCAGGACTTCCATGTGTTCTTAAAATAGGACCAGAACCTCCACGTGTTCTTAAAACAGATCCAGGATCTCCACGTGTTAAAACAGGTCCAGGGTTCTTAAAAAAGGACCAGAACCTCCACACATTCTTCAGAATAAAAAGCTTCAGTGAATAAGTCAAAGGAAGTAAAACATATTCCTGACGTTCCCATTCAGGTCAGAGTGGAATGAGGGTTTCAGATGAACTTGTTCTGTGAGACATTTTCAGGTCGCAGTAACCAGGAGGTCAAAGTTCAGCTGATGATGCGCTGATGACCTTTTGCAGCTGGGAGGTCATACAGTTCTACATCAGACTTGCAGGTCCAGGTCAGCCCAGGACCAAATGGAGACCCCAGGCCTGGGGGTGGAGGAGAGTAGTAACCAAAACCTGAGAACTAGTTAAACACCATGTCTGACTGGTCTCCTAAGATCCAGAACCAGCAGTCCAGTAGCAGGACGAAATTTCAGTAAATAGCCTCGTCCATGTTGTCATCACTGTCTCCTCCAAAGTCCTCTCCATTCTCAAAGTAGGACATGATGTAATCCGTCTCCTGCAGGACAAACCGATCAGTTAGAGACCAGTACTCACAGTGAGACCAGTTACTTTTTAAACCTGCTACCCAGCTATGTCCCCGCCCTGTTCAGCCAGAACGGGTCAGAATTCTGTACCCAATAGACCCTTTTACTACCTACGTCATCAAAAGTTGCGAGCGCAGCCTGGCAACGAGAGTGAAGGCTTCCTCATTCACACTCGATACTAAAGCAGTGTTTTAAACCCTTTGTTTTGAAGTTCTGAGCACATAAAATGTCGGGTTGTTGCGTGTATGGATGCCAGAATCGCTTCTCTCCAAGTAGTGGACTGAAACTTTACAGAATTCCGAAGGGAGCACATCCATTTCAACAAAATCGGAGGTGTCTGTGGCTGCAGGCCATCAAAAGGGTTGATGAAAACTGGACTGAAAACACGATCCGAAATGCTCGAGTTTGTAGCGCCCATTTTATATCAGGTAAGGTAATTATGTACTAAGATTACACCAGAAAGCTGGTTAACGTGTGTTCTATTAAATAAAGTAAGTTGCGCTTGCTGGTTTGCTTTTAAGCAGTCTATTTATTTTTTAATTAACATTTCATTCTAATTCATCTGTATTTTCCCACTGCATATTAGTATAAACTGTATTTCTCTAAAATTAACACGATTGTACTCTGAGCACGCTAAAAAAAAAGAAACCTAAGCTATACTCACCCTGCCATGCAGGTACAGTTGGCTGTGAAGACGTAGTTCTCTCGTTTGTTTACTATGACCCAAGCCTCGTACATAGCAGTCTTGTGTCCTTGTCTTTGGCTAGGAAGGACTTCTGCCTTCAAGACGCAAAACTCAGAGTCTATGTCGTGATATTTTACTTTCTGTACGTGGCCACAGACAACATAGTTGTATGCATCTAACGATTTGTATGCCCGTAGCTTCTCACGTGTGTACTTACTGGGCCTCTCCACTAAAAACGTATATATATCGGGCCACTGGATATCTGGCCACGCACCTACATCTTCCACCCATTCCGTAATGCCACAGGGATCCGGGAGTCTGTTGCCATTCGTTAAAGTGAGTTTAATAATATAACATTCAAGATTTGCCGGTGATAACCCCGCAGCGTAGCTTGATAAAGCCTGACACAACGCCATTCTCTGTTGCCAAGCTGCGCGAGCATTCTCGCTGACGTCATATTGTTTACAAACAGTAAAAGGGTCTATAAACGCTCCTCTTTGGTATGTTCTTGCTGTGTTGCTTTTCTAACTGCATTGTTGGTTCTTCTTGAAAACACGGAAAAGGTTTATTTTTACCTTGCTGCCAGCAAACCGGTTAAAGTTACCCTCGCGGTCTATCACTGGCAAATCAAAAGTGAGACGGATGACACAACCGCCCCCGTACTTGCTTGTTACCACATTCCAGAGAGAGAGAGAGAGAGAGAGAGAGAGAGAGAGAGAGAGAGAGAGAGAGAGAGAGAGCGAGAGAGAGAGAGAGAGAGAGAGAGAGAGAGAGAGAGAGAGAGAGAGGATTTTGACAGCACTTTTTTCTGACTATTCCAACTGACGGATTTCCGTCACCCCGACGGAGAACTTTAATCCCTGCCACACCCACACCGGGTGTCACCTCACCTCTTCAAACTCTTCCTCATCGTAATCCTCCTCAGCCTCAGCACCCTCATCCTGCTTCTTCTCCATCTCTCCTTCCCCCTCAGAGCTCTCCTGCTCCTCCTTCTTCTCCAGCGTCTGCAAGTATGACACACACAGGTCACGTCATCGGTATGGTAGGACAGCAGGTGGCTGAGACACCTGCTCCACAGGTGAGTCTGACAGATCTGGAATACGTTATTTTACCTGTGACCTGTTTCCCAGACCAGTCCAACTCACCTCCAGCTTCAGAAGGATCTCCTCTCTGACCTTCTTCTTCTTCTTCTGTATCTGCTGACCGCTGTCCCGGCAGCTGAGCAGCGCACCTTAACAAAAACACATTTTACCAGCAGCTAACACAACCTGGCTCAAATTACTGAGAGTAATCAGATTACTGACCATCACCGGGTGCTTTCCTGACGTGGACTCGCAGTTCTCTGGGGAATCTCTTCCAATCTGAAACGACTAATCAGCATTACTCCTGATCAACACATCACATTGGGTTCTCTTGGTTACTGTGGTTACAGATATTAGCATTCATGGTCTCACCTACAACCCAGTCCTTCAGCCTGTCAGTCTGTTCACTGATGTGATATTTATCTGAGTATCGCTCCACATCTGACAGGAAGTGCAGAGGAGAACTTCACAATAAGAGAGCAGTTACATCTGATAAGCAGTTAAGTGGTGATTGTTGGTCTCACCTCTTTGTGCCACTGCTGGTTGGATAAAGCATGGAAGACTCCTCATGGCTCCCCTGCAGTCCTGTTTCAGAGCCAACAAATACTCTGCCTCTTCTCCACCTGTTAGAGGCAGGGGCTTCTGCTCCATCACCTGGAAAACATTAAACTGCAAATCCCAGAATGCACTTGATGCCAAAAAAAATAAATACACAATGTCTGCTCAAAATAAAGCCACACGTGACCTAAACTCCAGGTGTGACTGGGTTCAGGTGTAGTGGGGTGGAGCTTACTGGAAACACAGGTGTAGGCTGGTGAATAGTTGGAGGAAGAGATTCTCTGATGCCGACTGCATCCACACTGAAACTCATCATCCTGTGGCCACGCCCACGACCTGCCATCTCTATTGCCTCTCTAAAGCAGACCAGAACCAGAACATGAACGGACCCTCTGTGGCGGATGTGGGTAGGGATTTTTATGACCTGTAGTGGTGGTGAGTGGTCATAGGCTGGCCCTCGCTTGTGAGAGGAGGGACCCTTTGGTCTTGACCCGGTTAACGCTGGGCCACAGTTGTCTGCGGGGTGGGTTGTTTTTTATTAGGGGAGCACCCGGATGGTAACTGTGACTGTGGAGAGTTGGAGAGTGTGAGATATGTTCTTCAGCATTGCTGGCGATATGCAGGAGAGAGTGGTCCTCTCTTGGGGGCCCTTGGTGTGTCTGTTTTCAGTTTGAGGACTTTGTTGGTGATGACGGACTGTCGTAGGGGTGTAAGGGCAGACTGTGAGTGGGAATAGGTGCTGACCCATCAGCATCTAGCCTGCCAGATCCAATGAAGAAGACCCTCTGCAGCCCGGTCAGACGTGGTGCTGAATCTGGATTCTGACAGAACAAGAAGGCTGAATGTTAGCAGAGATGTGGAGACAAGTGACCAAATGTGATGAAGGTTGTGGAGCATCATGGAGAGGATGCACGTCTGAGATCGAAGAGATGTTAGCTGATGTGTGACAGGAAGTCTGGAGCAGGAGGAGGATGCTAAACTGAAACCTACTAAAGAAAGTCCTTGTCCAGACTTCCGTCCGTTGGATTCTCTTCCTACTTGAAGCCAGCGTCTTTCATTCCGGACCACCAATAGTTCTGGTAGAGCTTGGTGTCCAGCTTGTTCCTGTTGTCTGGGTCAACATGGCCCCCTATCGGAGAAAACCAAAGATTCATAACAGCTTTTCTATATAATTGATCCTTTAACCTCTCCAGAATCCCCAGGTCCAATAATACCATACAAACAGAACCAATACAGAACGCCAGGGTTCTGGTCATTGGGCTGGTCCTGAACTAGACTGGACCTTCAATAGGTTCTGCTCCAGATTATCTCACCCGGCTGAGAATACACGCCCCCACGCAGTTCATCAAAACGACGAGTAGCTCTCGGTGACCCGGTTGGCTTTGTCTGACACGGTCCAGCGACGGCTCTTCCGGGATCGTTCCGTTTTAGGGGTCACTAAGCGTCGTCTCGCCTCTAAAGCGACAATTCATCTCGTTAGAACCTGAGGAACATTCACGTCTCCACGGTTCCGTCTTGTTTTGGACCAGACCGAACTGTCTGTTTACATCCGGCTTCGCGCCGTCTAAGTTCTTCTTCTTCTTTTGGTGTTTTATTGGTGGTTGGCAAACAATGAATGGTGCATTACCGCCACCAACTAGTGTGGAGTGTGGTCTGGAACAGCGCTCACATAACCAAACCAAACAGGGGGTTAAGACTCAAAGTCTCCCAAACACCCTTATCTCTTTCAAAAACCGAAATAAAATCTGATAACAGTCACTTTTTGAATTCTGTCTCAATAAATCAACAAGATCCAGTTTCACTTTCATCTGACTAAGAGTGTGAACTTAGTGACAGTGTAATATAACATGATCTATAGTTTCGTCTTCTCCACAATAATCACATTTCCCTGTATTATGTTTCCCTATCATGAATAATGTATTGTTTAACCCAGTATGTCCAAACCTTAGTCTAGCAATGATCACCTCCTCTCTCCTACTCTTTCCAGTGTTTCTCATTAGGCCCGAGCAGCGAAAGCGCTGCGAAGGCCTCTTGTTTTTGCTCTGATTATTATTAGGCCCGAGCAGCGAAAGCGCTGCGAAGGCCTCTTGTTTTTGCTCTGATTATTATTATTTTTTGTTATTCCGTGCCCCCTTTGAACAGCTTTTTGGGGACCTTAACATACCCCAAAACTCACAATATTTTGCACACTTGTCAGGCCTGGTGAAAAATTTGATATTTTAAAGGTCCCAAAAAAATCGCAAAGAAAATGGCTGAACAGCGCCCCCTACAAAGTGAAAAAAACCCCTCTCCATAAAGCTTAGTTTATCGTACAGTTATGAAATTTGGTACACTTGTAGTACTCAACAGTCCGCACAGAAAAGTCTCTTGCAACCATGGTCAATATCAAACAGGAAGTCGGCCATTTTGGGTTGAAATGGCGATTTTTTTGCCTTTTTTGCCGTTTTTAGGGTCCGTCTCTGATTGGATTGCTCGATCATTTTTCGCACGATCGTCTCAAAAATTGTGTAAAATTGCTCAGAAGGGATGGGCGAACAAAATGAGATAAGGATTCTGAGTTTTCGTATATGTTGAAGGGGCGGAGCCAGGCCTCAAAGTTTGACTACTCGCCAAAAAAATTTAAATTGCTATAACTTCATAATTGAACGGAATAGAGTTACCAAACTTTCTGTGGTAATTTGTCATTGACCCACAAAGTAAATTGAATGGTCGGTTGATGACATCACACAAGCCCCGCCCCCTCAGGACCAAAAAGGTCAAGTTTTACTGTGAAAGGTCCCAAATTGCCCCATTTCACTTAATCACCACAAATTTGGAGCTGGTAACTCAAGGCAAGTGGGGGTTGCTTGGCGTCACTTTATGGGAGTTTTCGGCAGAGGGCGGGGCTGTGGCGGCGCGGCGAAGTAAGGCGTACTGCCGTGGCCTTACGTTTGCCTCCCATTTCTTTATTTCTAAAGATGTCGTCACGAAACTTCTTGTGAGTGATCCTAGTCTGGCCCCCCAAAAAATCTGACGTGAACATCCGGTGGGCGTGGCCAATTTTCTGAAATAGCGCCCCCTAGGACCATTAAAACTGTCAGCCCCAAGCCATGCTTTGACTGAGGATTACGAAATTTGGTACACTAATGTGGTGTCTCAGGACCTACAAAAAAGTCTCTTGGAGCCAAGTGCAAAGTCGCACAGGAAGTCGGCCATTTTGGTCCAAGTACGCGATTTAGTGGTTTTCGCACACGTTGTTTGGAGAGTGATGCTCCGTCGCCCTTTTCACCGATCTCCTTCAAACTTCTGCTTTATACTGTTAAGACATAGGGGAAAAAATTCAACCGTCGGATTTTTCAAAAGTTGAAAGGTGTGGGCGTAGCTAAGCCTCAAACTTTGACCTGTCGCCACGCCACTCTTTTTTTCACAGCTCCCTATTGGACTCCTTTTACCCAATTACCAGGAATCTCTGGCAAATACGAGTAGACAACTTGAGGTCACTTGGTATCCAGTCCTGTTAGGTTTTGAAAAAAGGTGGGGCTTTGAGAGCATGGCGAAATTCGCCATCACGCCATGGAAATACGTTTGCCTCTCATTTCTTCAGTTATCGTGACATCGCTACGAAACTTCTGGTGAGTGATCCTAGTCTGACCCCCAATAGAAATTGAGAGATGCAGTTTGTGGGCGGGGCCTATTTTCTGAAATAGCGCCCCCTAGGACTATTAAAACTAACAGCCCCAAGCCATGCTTTGACTGAGGATTACGAAATTTGGTAACCTAATGTGTTGTCTCAGGACCTACAAAAAAGTCTCTTGGAGCCAAGCGCAAAGTCGCACAGGAAGTCGGCCATTTTGGTCCAAGTACGCGATTTAGTGGTTTTCGCACACGTTGTTTGGAGAGTGATGCTCCGTCGCCCTTTTCACCAATCTCCTTCAAACTTCTGCTATATACTCTTAAGACATAGGGGAAAAAATTCAACCGTCGGATTTTTCAAAAGTTGAAAGATGTGGGCGTGGCTAAGCCTCAAACTTTGACCTGTCGCCACTCCACTCTTTTTTTCACAGCTCCCTACTGGACTCCTTTTACCCAAACACCAGGATTCTGTGGCAAACAGCAGTAGACAAGTTGAGGTTACTTTGTCTCCAGTACTGGCAGGTTTTGAAAAAAGGCGGGGCTTTGGGAGCATGGCGAAAATCGCCATCACGCCATGGAAATACGTTTGCCTCTCATTTCTTAAGTTATCGAGATATCACCTCGAAATTTGTTGTGAGTGATCCTAGTCTGACCCCCAATAGAAATGGACAGCTAAAATTTGTGGGCGTGGCCATTTTTCTGAAATAGCGCCCCCTAGGACCATTAAAACTGTCAGCCCCTAGCCATTCTTTGACTGAGGATTACGAAATTTGGTACACTAATGAGGTGTCTCCGGACCTACAAAAAAGTCTCTTGGAGCCAAGTGCAAAGTCGCACAGGAAGTCGGGCATTTTGGTCCAAGTACGCGATTTAGTTGTTTTGGCACACGTTGTTTGGAGAGTGATGCTCCGTTGCCCTTTTCACCAATCGCCTTCAAACTTCTGCTATTTACTCTTAAGACATAGGAGAAAAAATTCAACCGTCGGATTTTTCAAAAGTTGAAAGGTGTGGGCGTGGCTAAGTCTCAAACTTTTACCTTTCGCCATTACTTTACTTGACTTAATAACTCCCATGTGCATGATCAGATCTTTTTCGAACTTTGTCTGTGTGATCATTGACCATATCTTTAAACAATGACAATGTGGACAGCTGACATCACCTAAGCCCCGCCCCCTGAATACAGGAAGTCTATTGTTTTATGCTGAAATGCCCATATTTGTCCCCTCTAATTTAGTCAACATGACACTAAGGTCATGCACGGTCTTCATGATGCTGTAATGACCATTCAGATCTGATAGCTTTCCAGATAGGGAGGGGCTTTGATGCCATGGCGAATTCTGGCGTAACGCCGTAACCTTACAATTCAATTTAATGGTGAGCTCAGAGGGGATGCTGAGTCAGGGTGAGGTGCGGACGAGGAGGCCATTTGCGGTTTCTGGTGTCGGGGTGGTTGACGTTTCTGTTCTGCCAGACGTGCCCTGGTGCCCCGGGCTGCCGGCCAGGCCGGAGCGGCGCGGAGCTGCGAGGGCCGAACGACGCTGCTTGCAGCTTTAATTAGGCCCGAGCAGCGAAAGCGCTGCGAAGGCCTCTTGTTTTTGCTCTGATTAGGCCCGAGCAGCGAAAGCGCTGCGAAGGCCTCTTGTTTTTGCTCTGATTATTATTATTTTTTGTTATTCCGTGCCCCCTTTGAACAGCTTTTTGGGGACCTTAACATACCCCAAAACTCACAATATTTTGCACACTTGTCAGGCCTGGTGAAAAATTTGATATTTTAAAGGTCCCAAAAAAATCGCAAAGAAAGTGGCTGAACAGCGCCCCCTACAAAGTGAAAAAAACCCCTCTCCATAAAGCTTAGTTTATCGTACAGTTATGAAATTTGGTACACTTGTAGTACTCAACAGTCCGCACAGAAAAGTCTCTTGCAACCATGGTCAATATCAAACAGGAAGTCGGCCATTTTGGGTTGAAATGGCGATTTTTTGCCGTTTTTGCCGTTTTTAGGGTCCGTTTCTGATTGGATTGCTCGATCATTTTTCGCACGATCGTCTCAAAAATTGTGTAAAATTGCTCAGAAGGGATGGGCGAACAAAATGAGATAAGGATTCTGAGTTTTCGTATATGTTGAAGGGGCGGAGCCAGGCCTCGAAGTTTGACTACTCGCCAAAAATATTTAAATTGCTATAACTTCATAACTGAATGGAATAGAGTTACCAAACTTTCTGTGGTCATTCGTCATCCACCCACAAAGTAAATTGAAAGGTCGGATGATGACATCACACAAGCCCCGCCCCCTCAGGACCAAAAAGATCAAGTTTTACTGTGAAAGGTCCCAAATTGCCCCATTTCACTTAATCACCACAAATTTGTAGCTGGTAACTCAAGACAAGTGGGGGTTGCTTGGCGTCACTTTATGGGAGTTTTCGGCAGAGGGCGGGGCTGTGGCGGCGCGGCGAATTCAGGCGTACCGCCTTGGCCTTACGTTTGCCTCCCATTTCGTCATTTCCAAAGATATCGTCACGAAACTTCTTGTGAGTGATCCTAGTCCGGCCCCCCAAAAGATCTGATGTGAACATCTGGTGGGCGTGGCCTATTTTCTGAAATAGCGCCCCCTAGGACCATTAAAACTGTCAGCCCCAAGCCATGCTTTGACTGAGGATTACGAAATTTGGTACACTAATGTGGTGTCTCAGGACCTACAAAAAAGTCTCTTGAAGCCAAGTGCAAAGTCGCACAGGAAGTCGGCCATTTTGGTCCAAGTGCGCGATTTAGTGGTTTTCGCACACCTTGTTTGGAGAGTGATGCTCCGTCGCCCTTTTCACCAATCTCCTTGAAACGTCTGCTATATACTCTTAAGACAAAGAGGAAAAAATTCAACCGTCGGATTTTTCAAAAGTTTAACGGTGTGGGCGTGGCTAAGCCTCAAACTTTGACCTGTCGCCACGCCACTCATTTTTTCACAGCTCCCTACTGGACTCCTTTTACCCAATCAGCAGGAATCTCTGGCAAACAGCAGTAGACAACTTGAGGTCACTTGGTATCCAGTACTGGCAGGTTTCAAAAAAAGGCGGGGCTTCAGGAGCATGGCGAAAATCGCCATCACGCCATGGAAGTATGTTTGCCTCTCATTTCTTCAGTTATCGTGATATTGCTACGAAACTTCTGGTGCGTGATCCTAGTCTGACCCCCAAGCGACATAGATATCTGAATTTAGTGGGCGTGGCCTATTTTCTTAAATAGCGCCCCCTAGGACCATTTAAACTAATAGCCCCAAGCTATGCTTTGACTGAGGATTACGAAATTTGGTACACTAATGTGGTGTCTCAGGACCTACAAAAAAGTCTCTTGGAGCCAAGCGCAAAGTCGCACAGGAAGTCGGCCATTTTGGTCCAAGTGCGCGATTTAGTGGTTTTCGCACACGTTGTTTGGAGAGTGATGCTCCGTCGCCCTTTTCACCAATCTCCTTCAAACTTCTGCTATATAATCTTAAGACATAGGGGAAAAAATTCAACCGTCGGATTTTTCAAAAGTTGAAAGATGTGGGCGTGGCTAAGCCTCAAACTTTGACCTGTCGCCACGCCACTCTTTTTTTCACAGCTCCCTACTGGACTCCTTTTACCCAAACACCAGGATTCTGTGGCAAACAGCAGTAGACAAGTTGAGGTTACTTTGTCTCCAGTACTGGCAGGTTTTGAAAAAAGGCGGGGCTTTGGGAGCATGGCGAAAATCGCCATCACGCCATGGAAATACGTTTGCCTCTCATTTCTTAAGTTATCGAGATATCACCTCGAAATTTGTTGTGAGTGATCCTAGTCTGACCCCCAATAGAAATGGACAGCTAAAATTTGTGGGCGTGGCCATTTTTCTGAAATAGCGCCCCCTAGGACCATTAAAACTGTCAGCCCCTAGCCATTCTTTGACTGAGGATTACGAAATTTGGTACACTAATGAGGTGTCTCCGGACCTACAAAAAAGTCTCTTGGAGCCAAGTGCAAAGTCGCACAGGAAGTCGGGCATTTTGGTCCAAGTACGCGATTTAGTTGTTTTGGCACACGTTGTTTGGAGAGTGATGCTCCGTTGCCCTTTTCACCAATCGCCTTCAAACTTCTGCTATTTACTCTTAAGACATAGGAGAAAAAATTCAACCGTCGGATTTTTCAAAAGTTGAAAGGTGTGGGCGTGGCTAAGTCTCAAACTTTGACCTTTCGCCATTACTTTACTTGACTTAATAACTCCCATGTGCATGATCAGATCTTTTTCGAACTTTGTCTGTGTGATCATTGACCATATCTTTAAACAATGACAATGTGGACAGCTGACATCACCTAAGCCCCGCCCCCTGAATACAGGAAGTCTATTGTTTTATGCTGAAATGCCCATATTTGTCCCCTCTAATTTAGTCAACATGACACTAAGGTCATGCACGGTCTTCATGATGCTGTAATGACCATTCAGATCTGATAGCTTTCCAGATAGGGAGGGGCTTTGATGCCATGGCGAATTCTGGCGTAACGCCGTAACCTTACAATTCAATTTAATGGTGAGCTCAGAGGGGATGCTGAGTCAGGGTGAGGTGCGGACGAGGAGGCCATTTGCGGTTTCTGGTGTCGGGGTGGTTGACGTTTCTGTTCTGCCAGACGTGCCCTGGTGCCCCGGGCTGCCGGCCAGGCCGGAGCGGCGCGGAGCTGCGAGGGCCGAACGACGCTGCTTGCAGCTTTAATTATTATTATTTTTTGTTATTCCGTGCCCCCTTTGAACAGCTTTTTGGGGACCTTAACATACCCCAAAACTCACAATATTTTGCACACTTGTCAGGCCTGGTGAAAATTTTGATATTTTAAAGGTCCCAAAAAAATCGCAAAGAAAATGGCTGAAGAGCGCCCCCTACAAAGTGAAAAAAAACCCTCTCCATAAAGCTTAGTTTATCGTACAGTTATGAAATTTGGTACACTTGTAGTACTCAACAGTCCGCACAGAAAAGTCTCTTGCAACCATGGTCAATATCAAACAGGAAGTCGGCCATTTTGGGTTGAAATGGCGATTTTTTGCCGTTTTTGCCGTTTTTAGGGTCCGTCTCTGATTGGATTGCTCGATCATTTTTCGCACGATCGTCTCAAAAATTGTGTAAAATTGCTCAGAAGGGATGGGCGAACAAAATGAGATAAGGATTCTGAGTTTTCGTATATGTTGAAGGGGCGGAGCCAGGCCTCAAAGTTTGACTACTCGCCAAAAAAATTTAAATTGCTATAACTTCATAATTGAATGGAATAGAGTTACCAAACTTTCTGTGGTCATTTGTCATCGACCCACAAAGTAAATTGAATGGTCGGTTGATGACATCACACAAGCCCCGCCCCCTCAGGACCAAAAAGGTCAAGTTTTACTGTGAAAGGTCCCAAATTGCCCCATTTCACTTAATCACCACAAATTTGGAGCTGGTAACTCAAGGCAAGTGGGGGTTGCTTGGCGTCACTTTATGGGAGTTTTCGGCAGAGGGCGGGGCTGTGGCGGCGCGGCGAAGTAAGGCGTACCGCCGTGGCATTACGTTTGCCTCCCATTTCTTTATTTCTAAAGATGTCGTCACGAAACTTCTTGTGAGTGATCCTAGTCTGGCCCCCCAAAAAATCTGACGTGAACATCCGGTGGGCGTGGCCAATTTTCTGAAATAGCGCCCCCTAGGACCATTAAAACTGTCAGCCCCAAGCCATGCTTTGACTGAGGATTACGAAATTTGGTACACTAATGTGGTGTCTCAGGACCTACAAAAAAGTCTCTTGGAGCCAAGTGCAAAGTCGCACAGGAAGTCGGCCATTTTGGTCCAAGTACGCGATTTAGTGGTTTTCGCACACGTTGTTTGGAGAGTGATGCTCCGTCGCCCTTTTCACCGATCTCCTTCAAACTTCTGCTTTATACTGTTAAGACATAGGGGAAAAAATTCAACCGTCGGATTTTTCAAAAGTTGAAAGGTGTGGGCGTGGCTAAGCCTCAAACTTTGACCTTTCGCCACGCCACTCTTTTTTTCACAGCTCCCTATTGGACTCCTTTTACCCAATCACCTGGAATCTCTGGTAAATAGCAGCTGACAAGTTGAGGTCACTTGGTCTACAGTACTGGCAGGTTTTGAAAAAAGGCGGGGCTTTGGGAGCATGGCGAAATTCGCCATCACGCCATGGCAATACGTTTGCCTCTCATTTCTTCAATTATCGTGACATCGCCACAAAATGTCTGGTGAGTGATCCTAGTCTGACCCCCAATAGAAATGGGCATCTGAGATTTGTGGGCGTGGCCTATATTCTGAAATAGCGCCCCCTAGGACCATTAAAACTGTCAGCCCCAAGACAAGGTTTGACTGAGGATTACGAAAATTGGTACACTCATGTAGGGTCTCTGGCCCTACAAAAAAGTCTCTTGGAGCCAAGCGCAATTTCGCACAGGAGGTCGGCCATTTTGGTCCAAGTACTCGATTTAGTGGTTTTCGCACACGTTGTTTGGACATTGATGGCCCGTTGCCCTTTACACCGATCACCTTCAAACTTATGCTATGTACTTTTAAGTCAAAGGGGAAAAAATTCAACCGTCGGATTTTAAATAAGTATAAAGGTGTGGGCGTGGCTAAGCCTCAAACTTTGACCTTTCGCCATGACATTACTTGACTTAATAACTCCCATGTGCATGATCAGATCTAATTCAAACTTTGTCTGTGTGATCACTGACCACATCTCAAGACAAAGACAATGTGGACAGCTGACATCACCTATGCCCCGCCCCCTGACTACAGGAAGTCTATTTTTTTATGGTGAAATGCCCATATTTGTCCCCTCTACTTTAGTCAACATGACACTAAGGTCATCCACTGTCTTCATGATGTTGTAATGACCATTCAGATCTGATAGCTTTTCAGAAAGGGAAGGGCTTTGATGCCACGGCGAATTCTGGCGTGACGCCGTGACCTTACGTTTGACTGTAACTTCCACTAACAACCTCCGATCTGCCCGAGACTGAACATGGCAATCAACAATCATGCCCTTTATTCAACGAGGCACACACGGTTGGTGAACGTTGTGTAATGTCACCACAGCGCCCCCTACACACCATTAAAACTGTAATAACTCCTACAGACGAGGTCGTAACTGCACCAAACTTGCTATGTGTACTCACACAATGGCACCCACCACAATCCTGTGGTAAGTTGTTGATATTGCTTTAGCTCCGCCCCCTGACAGATATTAGGCCCTGAATAACACATGCATGATGCAATTCACACCAAACTGCACACAAATGACTGTCATCAACCTACAAACTTCTTCATGGAATAATTCTTAAATTTGGGACAGCACCCCCTAGATACAAAAAACCTTTGTAACTTCTGCAAAAAAGCTCCAAACTACATCAAACATTGTGGGAGTCATCACACATCTGCAATCAACACATGTATGTGATCACTTGTTCAATTCACTTTAACTCCACCCACTTACAGCTTTGTGTCTCTAGATGACCCATGCAACGTTTGATTGATTCCAAATTAACAGAAAACCGTCTTTGATTACCAAAGATGACCTCTATGGCATTTACTTGTAAATGGTCACAACGCCCCCTAGATGGGTTCAAACTTTATTAACTTCTAAAGTCAAAGTCAGAATGGCATTATACTTGGCTTGTGACATCACGTGACTGCACCAAACACATTGATGTGGTTGTTGGTTCAAATCCCTGTAGCTCCGCCCCTTTCAGCTCACTGGCTTTAGATAACACACACAATGTCCGTTTGATGCCAAAATAACAGAAAACTGTCTTTGTCAACCAAAGCTGACCTCAAAGGGATTTTTCTGTAGTTGATCACAGCGCCCCCTAGATAATTTTAACTTTCAATAACTTTAATAAATATGGGCAGAAAAGCACTAAAGTTGGTCTGTGTCATCACACCAACAGTGTGCTTAAGATAAAGTATGCCCTAGTGGTGAGACATGTAATATAATGGTAGGCTCGGAGGGGATGCTGATTCAGGGTGCGGTGTGGACGAGGTGACTGTTAGCTTTTCTTGGTGTCGGGGTGGTGGACGTTTCAGTCCGTGGACGTGCCCTGGTGCCCCGGGCTGCCGACCAGGATGGAGCGGCGGGCAGCTGGGTTTGGAGAGCGTCGGGGATGGAACGGAGGGGGTGCGGAAGGAGGGTGAGCATCTTCGCTGCGAGGGCCGAACGACGCTGCTTGCAGCTTTAATTAGGCCCGAGCAGCGAAAGCGCTGCGAAGGCCTCTTGTTTTTGCTCTGATTATTATTAGGCCCGAGCAGCGAAAGCGCTGCGAAGGCCTCTTGTTTTTGCTCTGATTATTATTAGGCCCGAGCAGTGAAGCTGCGAAGGCCTATTGTATCTGCTCCGTTTATTATTTTTTTTTTTTTTCTTTCTTTCTTTTTTTTTCTTCCGCGTCTTTGGATGGCCTTTAGGGGGTCTTAGCATATCCAAAAAGTCACCAAATTCTGGCCCAATATAGAAAGTGCGTGAAATTTACGTATTTCACTGGCAACGTGAAAGTTGGTAAAAAAATGTGTCAACAGCGCCCCCTGGAAAATTAAAAATACCCCTCCGCTTTGACCTTTTTTCATAGTAGAGTGATGAAATTTGGTACACTTGTAGAACTCAACAATACGCACAGAAAAGCCTCTTGCACCCATGGTCAATATCAAACAGGAAGTCGGCCATTTTGGACTAAAGTGGCCATTTTGACCCCGTTTTGGCCATTTCTAGGGTCTATATTTGGTTTAACAGTTTGGTCATTTTTCGCACGATCGTCTCAAAAATAGTGTGCGATCGAACAGAAGCGATGGACGATTAAAATGAGACAATAAAATTGACTTTTCGTAAATACTGAAGGGGCGGAACCAGGCCTCAAAGTTCGAGCACTCGCCAAAAAAATTCAAATTGCTATAGATTCATAAATGAAAGAATTACAGTTAAAGAAATGTTCTAAGGACAATCGTCGTCGCCCTCCGAAGACAAATGAATGGTCGATTGATGATGTCACATAAGCCCCGCCCCCTCAGGACTTAAAAGGTCAAGATTTACTGGGAAATTTTCCAAAATTTGCCCTTTCCAATAATCACCCCAAATTTGTAGCGGGTAACTGAAGACAAGTTGGGGTTGCTTGGCGTCACTTTATGGGAGTTTTCTCCAGAAGGCGGGGCTGTGGCGGCGCGGCGAAGTCAGGCATACCGCTTAGGCCTTACGTTTGCCTCCCATTTCGTCATTTCTAGAGATATCGCCACAAAAACTCTTGGGAGTGATCCTAGTTCAGCCCCCCACAAAATGTGATGTGAACATCCGGTGGGCGTGGCCTATTTTCTGAAATAGCGCCCCCTAGGACCATTAAAACTGTCAGCCCCAAGTCATGCTTTGACTGAGCATTATGAAATTTGGCACACTAATGTGGTGTCTCAGGACCTACAAAAAAGTCTCTTGGAGCCAAGTGCAAAGTCGCACAGGAAGTCGGCCATTTTGGTCCAAGTACTCGATTTAGTGGTTTTCGCACACGTTGTTTGGAGAGTGATGCTCCATCGCCCTTTTCACCAATCGCCTTCAAACTTCTGCTATAGACTCTTAAGACATAAAGGAAAAAATTCAACCGTCGGATTTTAAATAAGTATAAAGGTGTGGGCGTGGCTAAGCCTCAAACTTTGACCTGTCACCACGCCACTCTTTTTTTCACAGCTACCTATTGGACTCCTTTTACCCAACCGCCAGCAATCTCTGGCGAATAGCAGCTGACAAGTTGAGGTCACTTAGTCTCCAGTACTGGCAGGTTTTGAAAAAAGGCGGGGCTTTGGGAGCATGGCAAAATTCACCATCACGCCATGGCAATACGTTTGCCTCTCATTTCTTCAATTATCGTGCCATCACCACAAAATGTCTGGTGAGTGTTCCTAGTCTGACCCCCAATAGATTTGGACAGCTGTAGTTTATGGGCGTGGCCTATTTTCTGAAATGGCGCCCTCTAGGACCATTAAAACTGTCAGCCCCTAGCCATGCTTTGACTGAGGAGTACGAAATCTGGTACACTAATGTGGTGTCTCCGGTCCTACAAAAAAGTCTCTTGGAGCCAAGTGCAAAGTCGCACAGGAAGTCAGCCATTTTGGTCCAAGTAGTCGATTTAGTGGTTTTCGCACACGTTGTTTGGAGAGTGTTACACCATTGCCCTTTTCACCAATCACCTTCAAACTTCTGCTATAGACTCTTAAGACAAAGGGGAAAAAATTCAACCTACGGATTTTAAATAAGTATAAAGGTGTGGGCGTGGCTAAGCCTCAAACTTTGACCTGTCGCCACGCCACTCTTTTTTTCACAGCTCCCTATTGGACTCCTTTTAACCAATCACCAGCAATCACTGGCAAATAGCAGCAGACAAGTTGAGGTCACTTGGTCTATAGTACTGGCAGGTTTTGAATAAAGGCGGGGCTTTGGGAGCATGGCGAAATTCGCCATCACGCCATGGAAATACGTTTGTCTCTCATTTCTTCAATCATTGTGACATCGCCACACAATTTCTGATGAGTGATCCTACTCTGACCCCTAATAGAATTGGACAGCTGAAGTTTGTGGGCGTGGCCTATTTTCTGAAATAGCGCCCCCTAGGACCATTAAAACTGTCAGCCCCAAGCCGTGCTTTGACTGAGGATCACGAAATTTGGCACTCTAATGTAGTGTCTCAGGACCTACAAAAAAGTCTCTTGGAGCCAAGCGCAATGTCGCACAGGAGGTCGGCCATTTTGGTCCAAGTACTCGATTTAGTGGTTTTCGCACACGTTATTAGGAGAATGATGTCTCGTCGCCCTTTCCACCGATCACCTTCAAACTCTTGCTATATACTCTTAAGACATAGAGGAAAAGATTCAACCGTCGGATTTTAAATAAGTATAAAGGTGTGGGCGTGGCTAAGCCTCAAACTCTGACCAGTCGCCATTACGTTACTTGACTCAATAACTCCCTTGTGCATGATCAGATCAATTTCAAACTTTGTCCGTGTGATCACTGACCACATCTGAAGACAGTGACAATGTGGACAGCTGGCATCACCTAAGCCCCGCCCCCTGACTACAGGAAGTCTTCTGTTTTATGGTGAAATGCCCATATTTGTCCCCTCTAATTTAGTCAACATGACACTAAGGTCATGCACTGTCTTCATGATGTTGTAATGACTATTCAGATCTGATAGCTTTTCAGAAAGGGAGGAGCTTTGATGCCATGGCGATTTCTGGCGTGACGCTGTGACCTTACGTTTGACTGTAACTTCCACAAACAGCCTCCGATTTGCCAGAGACTGAACATCACATCACCAGTGTGGTAAAGATAGAGTATCTCCTAGTGGTGAGACGTGTAATGCTGGGCTCAGAGGGGATGCTGAATCAGGGTGAGGTGTGGACGAGGAGGCCGTTCACGGTTTCTGGTGTCGGGGTGGTTGACTTTCTGTTCGGCCAGACGTGCCCTGGTGCCCCCGGCTGCCGGCCAGGATGGACAAGCGCGGAGCTGGGTTTGGAGAGCGTCGGGGATGGAGCGGAGGGGGTGCGGAAGGAGGGCGAGCAGCTTCGCTGCGAGGGCCGAACGACGCTGCTTGCAGCTTTAATTAGGCCCGAGCAGCGAAAGCGCTGCGAAGGCCTCTTGTTTTTGCTCTGATTTATTATTATTTTTTGTTATTCCGTGCCCCCTTTGAACAGCTTTTTGGGGACCTTAACATACCCCAAAACTCACAATATTTTGCACACTTGTCAGGCCTGGTGAAAAATTTGATATTTTAAAGGTCCCAAAAAAATCGCAAAGAAAATGGCTGAACAGCGCCCCCTACAAAGTGAAAAAAACCCCTCTCCATAAAGCTTAGTTTATCGTACAGTTATGAAATTTGGTACACTTGTAGTACTCAACAGTCCGCACAGAAAAGTCTCTTGCAACCATGGTCAATATCAAACAGGAAGTCGGCCATTTTGGGTTGAAATGGCGATTTTTTGCCGTTTTTGCCGTTTTTAGGGTCCGTTTCTGATTGGATTGCTCGATCATTTTTCGCACGATCGTCTCAAAAATTGTGTAAAATTGCTCAGAAGGGATGGGCGAACAAAATGAGATAAGGATTCTGAGTTTTCGTATATGTTGAAGGGGCGGAGCCAGGCCTCGAAGTTTGACTACTCGCCAAAAATATTTAAATTGCTATAACTTCATAACTGAATGGAATAGAGTTACCAAACTTTCTGTGGTCATTCGTCATCCACCCACAAAGTAAATTGAAAGGTCGGATGATGACATCACACAAGCCCCGCCCCCTCAGGACCAAAAAGATCAAGTTTTACTGTGAAAGGTCCCAAATTGCCCCATTTCACTTAATCACCACAAATTTGTAGCTGGTAACTCAAGACAAGTGGGGGTTGCTTGGCGTCACTTTATGGGAGTTTTCGGCAGAGGGCGGGGCTGTGGTGGCGCGGCGAATTCAGGCGTACCGCCTTGGCCTTACGTTTGCCTCCCATTTCGTCATTTCCAAAGATATCGTCACGAAACTTCTTGTGAGTGATCCTAGTCCGGCCCCCCAAAAGATCTGATGTGAACATCTGGTGGGCGTGGCCTATTTTCTGAAATAGCGCCCCCTAGGACCATTAAAACTATTAGCCCCAAGCCATGCTTTGACTGAGGATTACGAAATTTGGTACACTAATGTGGTGTCTCAGGACCTACAAAAAAGTCTCTTGGAGTCAAGTTCAAAGTCGCACAGGAAGTCGGCCATTTTGGATCAAGTACGCGATTTAGTGGTTTTCGCACACGTTGTTTGGAGAGTGATGCTCCGTCGCCCTTTTCACCAATCTCCTTCAAACTTCTGCTATATACCCTTAAGACATAGGGGAAAAAATTCAACCGTCGGATTTTTCAAAAGTTGAAAGGTGTGGGCGTGGCTAAGCCTCAAACTTTGACCTGTCGCCACGCTACTCTTTTTTTCACAGCTCCCTACTGGACTCCTTTTACCCAATCACCAGGATTCTGTGGCAAACAGCAGTAGACAAGTTGAGGTTACTTGGTCTCCAGTACTGGCAGGTTTTGAAAAAAGGTGGGGCTTTGGGACCATGGCGAAAATCGCCATCACGCCATGGAAATACGTTTGTCTCTCATTTCTTCAGTTATCGTGATATTGCTACGAAACTTCTGGTGAGTGATCCTAGTCTGAGCTCCAAGAGAAATAGACAGCTGAATTTTGTGGGCGTGGCCTATGTTTTGAAATAGCGCCCCCTAGGACCATTTAAACTATTAGCCCCAAGCCATGCTTTGACTGAGGATTACGAAATTTGGTACACTAATGTGGTGTCTCAGGACCTACAAAAAAGTCTCTTGGAGTCAAGTTCAAAGTCGCACAGGAAGTCGGCCATTTTGGATCAAGTACGCGATTTAGTGGTTTTCGCACACGTTGTTTGGAGAGTGATGCTCCGTCGCCCTTTTCACCAATCTCCTTCAAACTTCTGCTATATACCCTTAAGACATAGGGGAAAAAATTTAACCGTCGGATTTTTCAAAAGTTGAAAGGTGTGGGCGTGGCTAAGCCTCAAACTTTGACCTGTCGCCACGCTACTCTTTTTTTCACAGCTCCCTACTGGACTCCTTTTACCCAATCACCAGGATTCTGTGGCAAACAGCAGTAGACAAGTTGAGGTTACTTGGTCTCCAGTACTGGCAGGTTTTGAAAAAAGGCGGGGCTTTGGGACCATGGCGAAAATCGCCATCACGCCATGGAAATACGTTTGTCTCATTTCTTCAGTTATCGTGATATTGCTACGAAACTTCTGGTGAGTGATCCTAGTCTGAGCTCCAAGAGAAATAGACAGCTGAAGTTTGTGGGCGTGGCCTATATTCTTAAATAGCGCCCCCTAGAGCCATTAAAACTTTCAGCCCCAAGCCATGCTTTGACTGAGGATTACGAAATTTGGTACACTAATGTGGGGTCTCAGGACCTACAAAAAAGTCTCTTGGAGCCAAGCGTAAAGTCGCACAGGAAGTCGGCCATTTTGGTGCAAGTACGTGATTTAGTGGTTTTCGCACACATTGTTTGGAGAGTGATGCTCCGTCGCCCTTTTCACCAATCACCTTCAAACTTCTGCAATACACTCTTAAGACATAGGGGAAAAAATTCAACCGTCGGATTTTTCAAAAGTTGAAAGGTGTGGGCGTGGCTAAGCCTCAAACGTTGACCTTTCGCCATTACTTTACTTGACTTAATAACTCCCATGTGCATGATCAGATCTTTTTCGAACTTTGTCTGTGTGATCATTGACCATATCTGTAAACAATGACAATGTGGACAGCTGACATCACCTAAGCCCCGCCCCCTGACTACAGGAATTTATTTTTTATGCTGAAATGCCCATATTTGTCCCCTCTAATTTAGTCAACATGACCCTAAGGTCATGCACTGTCTTCATGATGCTGTAATGACCATTCAGATCTGATAGCTTTCCAGAAAGGGAGGGGCTTTGATGCCATGGCGAATTCTGGCGTAACGCCGTAATCTTAATATTCAATTTAATGGTGAGCTCAGAGGGGATGCTGAGTCAGGGTGAGGTGCAGACTAGGAGGCCATTCGCGGTTTCTGGTGTCGGGGTGGTTGACGTTTCTGTTCTGTCAGACGTGCACTGGTGCCCCGGGCTGCCGTCCAGACCGGAGCGGCGCGGAACTGCGAGGGCCGAACGACGCTGCTTGCAGCTTTAATTATTTTTTGTTATTCCGTGCCCCCTTTGAACGGCTTTTTGGGGACCTTAACATACCCCAAAACTCACAATATTTTGCAAACTTCTCAGGCCTGGTGAAAAATTTGATATTTTAAAGGTCCCAAAAAAATCGCAAAGAAAATGGCTGAACAGCGCCCCCTACAAAGTGAAAAAAAACCCTCTCCATAAAGCTTAGTTTATCGTACAGTTATGAAATTTGGTACATTTGTAGAACTCAACAGTCCGCACAGAAAAGTCTCTTGCAAGCATGGTCAATATCAAACAGGAAGTTGGCCATTTTGGGTTGAAATGGCGATTTTTAGCCGTTTTTGCCGTTTTTAGGGTCCGTTTCTGATTGGATTGCTCGATCATTTTTCGCACGATCGTCTCAAAACTTGTGTAAAATTGCTCAGAAGGAATGGGCGAACAAAATGAGACAAGGATTCTGAGTTTTCGTATATGTTGAAGGGGTGGGGCCAGGCCTCGAAGTTTGACTACTCGCCAAAAAATTTAAAATTGCTATAACTTAATAACTGAAAGGAATAGAATTACCAAACTTTCTGTGGTCATTCGTCATCCAGCCACAAAGTAAATTGAATGGTCGGATGATGACATCACACAAGCCCCGCCCCCTCAGGACCAAAAAGGTCAAGTTTTACTGTGAAAGGTCCCAAATTGCCCCATTTCACTTAATCACCACAAACTTGTAGCTGGTAACTCAAGACAAGTGGAGGTTGCTTGGCGTCACTTTATGGGAGTTTTCGGCAGAAGGCGGGGCTGTGGCGGCGCGGCGAAGTCAGGCGTACCGCCATGGCCTTACGTTTGCCTTCCATTTCGTCATTTCTAAAGATATCGTCACGAAACTTGTTGTGAGTGATCCTAGTCCGGCCCCTCAAAAGATCTGATGTGAACATCCGGTGGGCGTGGCCTATTTTCTGAAATAGCGCCCCCTAGGACCATTAAAACTGTCAGCCCCAAGCCATGCTTTGACTGAGGAGTACGAAATTTGGTACACTAATGTGGTGTCTCAGGACCTACAAAAAAGTCTCTTGGAGCCAAGTGCAAAGTTGCACAGGAAGTCGGCCATTTTGGTCCAAGTACGCAATTTAGTGGTTTTCGCACACGTTGTTTGGAGAGTGATGCTCCGTCGCCATTTTCACCAATCTGCTTCAAACTTCTGCCATCTGCTCTTAAGACATAGAGGAAAAAAATCAACCGTCGGATTTTTCAAAAGTTGAAAGGTGTGGGCGTGGCTAAGCCTCAAACTTTGACCTGTCGCCGCACCACTCTTTTTTTCACAGCTCCCTACTGGACTCCTTTTACCCAATCAGCAGGAGTCTCTGGCAAATAGCAGTAGACAACTTGAGGTCACTTGGTATCCAGTACTGGAAGGTTTCAAAAAAAGGCAGGGCTTTGGGAGCATGGCGAAAATCGCCATCACGCCATGGAAATACGTTTGCCTCTCATTTCTTCATTTATCGTGATATCGTTACGAAACTTCTGGTGAGTGATCCTAGTCTGACCACAAAGAGACATAGACAGCTGAAATATGTGGGCGTGACCTAATTTCTGAAATAGCGCCCCCTAGGACCATTTAAACTAATAGCCCCAAGCCATGCTTTGACTGAGGATTACGAAATTTGGTACACTAATGTGGTGTCCCAGGACCTACAAAAAAGTCTCTTGGAGCCAATCACAAAATTGCACAGGAAGTCGGCCATTTTGGTCCAAGTACGCGATTTAGTGGTTTTCGCACACGTTGTTTGGAGAGTGATGCTCCGTCGCCCTTTTCACCAATCGCCTTCAAACTTCTGCTATATACTCTTAAGGCATAGGGGAAAAAATTCAACCGTCGGATTTTTCAAAAGTTGAAAGGTGTGGGCGTGGCTAAGCCTCAAACTTTGACCTGTCGCCGCGCCACTCTTTTTTTCACAGCTCCCTACTGGACTCCTTTTACCCAATCGGCAGGAGTCTCTGGCAAATAGCAGTAGACAACTTGAGGTCACTTGGTATCCAGTACTGGAAGGTTTCAAAAAAAGGCGGGGCTTTGGGAGCATGTCGAAAATCGCCATCACGCCATGGAAATACGTTTGCCTCTCATTTCTTCATTTATCGTGATATTGTTACGAAACTTCTGGTGAGTGATCCTAGTCTGACCCCAAAGAGACATAGACACCTGAAATATGTGGGCGTGGCCTAATTTCTGAAATAGCGCCCCCTAGGACCATTTAAACTATTAGCCCCAAGCCATGCTTTCACTGAGGATTACGAAATTTGGTACACTAATGTGGTGTCCCAGGACCTACAAAAAAGTCTCTTGGAGCCAAGCACAAAATTGCACAGGAAGTCGGCCATTTTGGTCCAAGTACGCGATTTAGTGGTTTTCGCACACGTTGTTTGGAGAGTGATGCTCCTTCGCCCTTTTCACCAATCGCCTTCAAACTTCTGCTATATACTCTTAAGGCATAGGGGAAAAAAGTCAACCGTCGGATTTTTCAAAAGTTGAAAGGTGTAGGCGTGGCTAAGCCTCAAACTTTGACCTTTCGCCATTACTTGACTTAATAACTCCCATGTGCATGATCAGATCTTTTTCGAACTTTGTCTGTGTGATCATTGACCATATCTGTAAACAATGACAATGTGGACAGCTGACATCATCCAAGCCCCGCCCCCTGACTAAAGGAAGTTATTATTTTATGCTGAAATGCCCATATTTGTCCCCTCTAATTTAGTCAACATGACACCTAGGTCATGCACTGTCTTCATGATGCTGTAATGGCCATTCAAATCTGATAGCTTTCCAGAAAGGGAGGGGCTTTGATGCCATGGCGAATTCTGGCGTAACGCCGTAACCTTACAATTCAATTTAATGGTGAGCTCAGAGGGGATGCTTAGTCAGGGTGAGGTGCGGACTAGGAGGCCATTTGCTGTTTCCGGTGACGGGATGATTGACGTTTCTGTTCTGCCAGACATGCCCTGGTGCCCCGGGCTGCCGGCCAGGCCGGAGCGGCGCGGAGCTGCGAGGGCCGAACGACGCTGCTTGCAGCTTTAATTATTTTTTGTTATTCCGTGCCCCCTTTGAACAGCTTTTTGGGGACCTTAACATACCCCAAAACTCACAATATTTTGCACACTTGTCAGGCCTGGTGAAAAATTTGATATTTTAAAGGTCCCAAAAAAATCGCAAAGAAAATGGCTGAACAGCGCCCCCTACAAAGTGAAAAAACCCCCTCTCCATAAAGCTTAGTTTATCGTACAGTTATGAAATTTGGTACACTTGTAGTACTCAACAGTCCGCACAGAAAAGTCTCTTGCAACCATGGTCAATATCAAACAGGAAGTCGGCCATTTTGGGTTGAAATGGCGATTTTTTGCCGTTTTTGCCGTTTTTAGGGTCCGTTTCTGATTGGATTGCTCGATCATTTTTCGCACGATCGTCTCAAAAATTGTGTAAAATTGCTCAGAAGGGATGGGCGAACAAAATGAGATAAGGATTCTGAGTTTTCGTATATGTTGAAGGGGCGGAGCCAGGCCTCGAAGTTTGACTACTCGCCAAAAATATTTAAAATGCTATAACTTCATAACTGAATGGAATAGAGTTACCAAACTTTCTGTGGTCATTCGTCATCCACCCACAAAGTAAATTGAATGGTCGGATGATGACATCACACAAGCCCCGCCCCCTCAGGACCAAAAAGATCAAGTTTTACTGTGAAAGGTCCCAAATTGCCCCATTTCACTTAATCACCACAAATTTGTAGCTGGTAACTCAAGACAAGTGGGGGTTGCTTGGCGTCACTTTATGGGAGTTTTCGGCAGAGGGCGGGGCTGTGGCGGCGCGGCGAATTCAGGCGTACCGCCTTGGCCTTACGTTTGCCTCCCATTTCGTCATTTCCAAAGATATCGTCACGAAACTTCTTGTGAGTGATCCTAGTCCGGCCCCCCAAAAGATCTGATGTGAACATCTGGTGGGCGTGGCCTATTTTCTGAAATAGCGCCCCCTAGGACCATTAAAACTGTCAGCCCCAAGCCATGCTTTGACTGAGGATTACGAAATTTGGTACACTAATGTGGTGTCTCAGGACCTACAAAAAAGTCTCTTGGAGCCAAGTGCAAAGTTGCACAGGAAGTCGGCCATTTTGGTCCAAGTACGCAATTTAGTGGTTTTCGCACACGTTGTTTGGAGAGTGATGCTCCGTCGCCATTTTCACCAATCTCCTTCAAACTTCTGCCATCTGCTCTTAAGACATAGAGGAAAAAATTCAACCGTCGGATTTTTCAAAAGTTGAAAGGTGTGGGCGTGGCTAAGCCTCAAACTTTGACCTGTCGCCGCGCCACTCTTTTTTTCACAGCTCCCTACTGGACTCCTTTTACCCAATCAGCAGGAGTCTCTGGCAAATAGCAGTAGACAACTTGAGGTCACTTGGTCTCCAGTACTGGAAGGTTTCAAAAAAAGGCAGGGCTTTGGGAGCATGGCGAAAATCGCCATCACGCTATGGAAATACGTTTGCCTCTCATTTCTTCATTTATCGTGATATCATTACGAAACTTCTGGTGAGTGATCCTAGTCTGACCCCAAAGAGACATAGACAGCTGAAATATGTGGGCGTGGCCTAATTTCTGAAATAGCGCCCCCTAGGACCATTTAAACTAATAGCCCCAAGCCATGCTTTGACTGAGGATTACGAAATTTGGTACACTAATGTGGTGTCCCAGGGCCTACAAAAAAGTCTCTTGGAGCCAAGCACAAAATTGCACAGGAAGTCGGCCATTTTGGTCCAAGTACGCGATTTAGTGGTTTTCGCACACGTTGTTTGGAGAGTGATGCTCCGTCGCCCTTTTCACCAATCGCCTTCAAACTTCTGCTATATACTCTTAAGGCATAGGGGAAAAAATTCAACCGTCGGATTTTTCAAAAGTTGAAAGGTGTGGGCGTGGCTAAGCCTCAAACTTTGACCTGTCGCCGCGCCACTCTTTTTTTCACAGCTCCCTACTGGACTCCTTTTACCCAATCAGCAGGAGTCTCTGGCAAATAGCAGTAGACAACTTGAGGTCACTTGGTATCCAGTACTGGAAGGTTTCAAAAAAAGGCAGGGCTTTGGGAGCATGGCGAAAATCGCCATCACGCCATGGTAATACGTTTGCCTCTCATTTCTTCATTTATCGTGATATCGTTACGAAACTTCTGGTGAGTGATCCTAGTCTGACCCCAAAGAGACATAGACAGCTGAAATATGTGGGCGTGGCCTAATTTCTGAAATAGCGCCCCCTAGGACCATTTAAACTAATAGCCCCAAGCCATGCTTTGACTGAGGATTACGAAATTTGGTACACTAATGTGGAGTCTCAGGACCTAGAAAAAAGTCTCTTGGAGCCAAGTCCAAAGTCGCACAGGAAGTCGGCCATTTTGGTCCAAGTACGCGATTTAGTTGTTTTCGCACATGTTGTTTGGAGAGTGATGCTCCGTCGCCCTTTTCACCAATCGCCTTCAAACTTCTGCTATATACTCTTAAGGCATAGGGGAAAAAATTCAACCGTTGGATTTTTCAAAAGTTGAAAGGTGTGGGCGTGGCTAAGCCTCAAACTTTGACCTGTCGCCGCGCCACTCTTTTTTTCACAGCTCCCTACTGGACTCCTTTTACCCAATCAGCAGGAGTCTCTGGCAAATAGCAGTAGACAACTTGAGGTCACTTGGTATCCAGTACTGGAAGGTTTCAAAAAAAGGCAGGGCTTTGGGAGCATGGCGAAAATCGCCATCACGCCATGGTAATACGTTTGCCTCTCATTTCTTCATTTATCGTGATATCGTTACGAAACTTCTGGTGAGTGATCCTAGTCTGACCCCAAAGAGACATAGACAGCTGAAATATGTGGGCGTGGCCTAATTTCTGAAATAGCGCCCCCTAGGACCATTTAAACTAATAGCCCCAAGCCATGCTTTGACTGAGGATTACGAAATTTGGTACACTAATGTGGAGTCTCAGGACCTACAAAAAAGTCTCTTGGAGCCAAGTCCAAAGTCGCACAGGAAGTCGGCCATTTTGGTCCAAGTACGCGATTTAGTTGTTTTGGTACACGTTGTTTGGAGAGTGATGCTCCGTTGCTCTTTTCACCAATCGCTTTCACACTTCTGCTATATACTCTTAAGACGTAGGGAAAAAATTCAACCGTCGGATTTTTCAAAAGTTGAAAGGTGTGGGCGTGGCTAAGCCTCAAACTTTGACCTGTCGCCACGCCACTCTTTTTTTCACAGCTCCCTACTGGACTCCTTTTACCCAATCAGCAGGAATCTCTGGCAAATAGCAGTAGAAAACGTGAGGTCACTTGGTCTCCAGTACTGGCAGGTTTCAAAAAAAGGCGGGGCTTTGGGAGCATGGCGAAAATCGCCATCACGCCATGGAAATACGTTTGCCTCTCATTTCTTCAGTTATCGTGATATCACTACGAAACGTCTGGTGAGTGATCCTAGTCTGACCCCAAGAGAAATAGACAGCTGAAGTTTGTGGGCGTGGCCTATTTCCGTAAATAGCGCCCCCTAGGACCTTTTAAACTAATAGCCCCAAGCCATGCTTTGACTGAGGATTACGAAATTTGGTACACTAATGTGTTGTCTCAGGAAAAAAAGTCTCTTGGAGCCAAGTGCAAAGTCGTACAGGAAGTCGGCCATTTTGGTCCAAGTACTCAATTTAGTGGTTTTCGCAGACATTGTTTGGAGTATTATGCCCCATCGTCCTTTTCACCAATTGCCTTCAAACTCCTGCTATATCCTCTTAAGACATAGGGGAAAAAATTCAACCGTCGGATTTTTCAAAAGTTGAAAGGTGTGGGCGTGGCTAACCCTCAAACTTTGACCTTTCGCCATTACATTTCTTGGCTTAATAACTCCCATGTGCATGATCTAATCTATATCAAACTTTGTCTGTGTGATCACTGACCACATCTGAAGACAATGCCAATGTGGACAGCTGACATCCCCGAAGTCCCGCCCTCTACTACAGGAAGTCTATTGTTTTATGGTGAAATGCCCATATTTGTCATGATCTGAAAGCTTTCCAGCGGCCCTAGATAAGTTTAACCTACAATAACTTCAAACAACGTGGTCAGAAAAGCATTACAGTTGGTCTGTGTCATCAGATCCACGAGAGTCGTAAAGGTAGAGTATGCCCTAGTTGTGAGACGTGTAATATAATGGTGTCCTCAGAGGGGATGCTGAGTCAGGGTGAGGTGCGGACGAGGTGATCGTTTGCGGTTTCTGGTGTCGGGGTGGTCGACGTTTCTGTTCCGCGGACGTGCCCTAGTGCCCCGGGCTGCCGGCCAGGCCGGAGCGGTGCGGAGCTGCGAGGGCCGAACGACGCTGCTTGCAGCTTTAATTATTTTTTGTTATTCCGTGCCCCCTTTGAACAGCTTTTTGGGGACCTTAACATACCCCAAAACTCACAATATTTTGCACACTTGTCAGGCCTGGTGAAAAATTTGATATTTTAAAGGTCCCAAAAAAATCGCAAAGAAAATGGCTGAACAGCGCCCCCTACAAAGTGAAAAAAACCCCTCTCCATAAAGCTTAGTTTATCGTACAGTTATGAAATTTGGTACACTTGTAGTACTCAACAGTCCGCACAGAAAAGTCTCTTGCAACCATGGTCAATATCAAACAGGAAGTCGGCCATTTTGGGTTGAAATGGCGATTTTTTGCCGTTTTTGCCGTTTTTAGGGTCCGTTTCTGATTGGATTGCTCGATCATTTTTCGCACGATCGTCTCAAAAATTGTGTAAAATTGCTCAGAAGGGATGGGCGAACAAAATGAGATAAGGATTCTGAGTTTTCGTATATGTTGAAGGGGCGGAGCCAGGCCTCGAAGTTTGACTACTCGCCAAAAATATTTAAATTGCTATAACTTCATAACTGAATGGAATAGAGTTACCAAACTTTCTGTGGTCATTCGTCATCCACCCACAAAGTAAATTGAAAGGTCGGATGATGACATCACACAAGCCCCGCCCCCTCAGGACCAAAAAGATCAAGTTTTACTGTGAAAGGTCCCAAATTGCCCCATTTCACTTAATCACCACAAATTTGTAGCTGGTAACTCAAGACAAGTGGGGGTTGCTTGGCGTCACTTTATGGGAGTTTTCGGCAGAGGGCGGGGCTGTGGTGGCGCGGCGAATTCAGGCGTACCGCCTTGGCCTTACGTTTGCCTCCCATTTCGTCATTTCCAAAGATATCGTCACGAAACTTCTTGTGAGTGATCCTAGTCCGGCCCCCCAAAAGATCTGATGTGAACATCTGGTGGGCGTGGCCTATTTTCTGAAATAGCGCCCCCTAGGACCATTAAAACTATTAGCCCCAAGCCATGCTTTGACTGAGGATTACGAAATTTGGTACACTAATGTGGTGTCTCAGGACCTACAAAAAAGTCTCTTGGAGTCAAGTTCAAAGTCGCACAGGAAGTCGGCCATTTTGGATCAAGTACGCGATTTAGTGGTTTTCGCACACGTTGTTTGGAGAGTGATGCTCCGTCGCCCTTTTCACCAATCTCCTTCAAACTTCTGCTATATACCCTTAAGACATAGGGGAAAAAATTCAACCGTCGGATTTTTCAAAAGTTGAAAGGTGTGGGCGTGGCTAAGCCTCAAACTTTGACCTGTCGCCACGCTACTCTTTTTTTCACAGCTCCCTACTGGACTCCTTTTACCCAATCACCAGGATTCTGTGGCAAACAGCAGTAGACAAGTTGAGGTTACTTGGTCTCCAGTACTGGCAGGTTTTGAAAAAAGGCGGGGCTTTGGGACCATGGCGAAAATCGCCATCACGCCATGGAAATACGTTTGTCTCTCATTTCTTCAGTTATCGTGATATTGCTACGAAACTTCTGGTGAGTGATCCTAGTCTGAGCTCCAAGAGAAATAGACAGCTGAATTTTGTGGGCGTGGCCTATGTTTTGAAATAGCGCCCCCTAGGACCATTTAAACTATTAGCCCCAAGCCATGCTTTGACTGAGGATTACGAAATTTGGTACACTAATGTGGTGTCTCAGGACCTACAAAAAAGTCTCTTGGAGTCAAGTTCAAAGTCGCACAGGAAGTCGGCCATTTTGGATCAAGTACGCGATTTAGTGGTTTTCGCACACGTTGTTTGGAGAGTGATGCTCCGTCGCCCTTTTCACCAATCTCCTTCAAACTTCTGCTATATACCCTTAAGACATAGGGGAAAAAATTTAACCGTCGGATTTTTCAAAAGTTGAAAGGTGTGGGCGTGGCTAAGCCTCAAACTTTGACCTGTCGCCACGCTACTCTTTTTTTCACAGCTCCCTACTGGACTCCTTTTACCCAATCACCAGGATTCTGTGGCAAACAGCAGTAGACAAGTTGAGGTTACTTGGTCTCCAGTACTGGCAGGTTTTGAAAAAAGGCGGGGCTTTGGGACCATGGCGAAAATCGCCATCACGCCATGGAAATACGTTTGTCTCATTTCTTCAGTTATCGTGATATTGCTACGAAACTTCTGGTGAGTGATCCTAGTCTGAGCTCCAAGAGAAATAGACAGCTGAAGTTTGTGGGCGTGGCCTATATTCTTAAATAGCGCCCCCTAGAGCCATTAAAACTTTCAGCCCCAAGCCATGCTTTGACTGAGGATTACGAAATTTGGTACACTAATGTGGGGTCTCAGGACCTACAAAAAAGTCTCTTGGAGCCAAGCGTAAAGTCGCACAGGAAGTCGGCCATTTTGGTGCAAGTACGTGATTTAGTGGTTTTCGCACACATTGTTTGGAGAGTGATGCTCCGTCGCCCTTTTCACCAATCACCTTCAAACTTCTGCAATACACTCTTAAGACATAGGGGAAAAAATTCAACCGTCGGATTTTTCAAAAGTTGAAAGGTGTGGGCGTGGCTAAGCCTCAAACGTTGACCTTTCGCCATTACTTTACTTGACTTAATAACTCCCATGTGCATGATCAGATCTTTTTCGAACTTTGTCTGTGTGATCATTGACCATATCTGTAAACAATGACAATGTGGACAGCTGACATCACCTAAGCCCCGCCCCCTGACTACAGGAATTTATTTTTTATGCTGAAATGCCCATATTTGTCCCCTCTAATTTAGTCAACATGACCCTAAGGTCATGCACTGTCTTCATGATGCTGTAATGACCATTCAGATCTGATAGCTTTCCAGAAAGGGAGGGGCTTTGATGCCATGGCGAATTCTGGCGTAACGCCGTAATCTTAATATTCAATTTAATGGTGAGCTCAGAGGGGATGCTGAGTCAGGGTGAGGTGCAGACTAGGAGGCCATTCGCGGTTTCTGGTGTCGGGGTGGTTGACGTTTCTGTTCTGTCAGACGTGCACTGGTGCGACGGCAGACCGGAGCGGCGCGGAGCTGCGAGGGCCGAACGACGCTGCTTGCAGCTTTAATTTCTCCTACTCTTCTTTGAATTTTATACAACCATCTTCCCCTCCTTTTCTCCTCCCATTGTTTTTGCCATTTCTTCTTCATTCCTTGCCTTATTATGCTCTTGATCTCTTTTTGACAAAAGTGAATATCTAACTGAACCGATGCATTTATTGTTGCTTCCTTAGCCAACTTATCGACTCCTTCATTACCTCTGATTCCACAATGAGCTGGAATCCATAAAAAATGTATTTTAAGTCCCATCATGCTTATTCTATAAAGTGTTAGCTGATTCTCTAGTAATATGTCTGGTCTGCTTTCTGAATGGCTGCACTTTAAACTGGTTAATGATGAGCTGGAGTCTGAACAAATAACTGAGAATAATGGTTTGTTTTCTTCCACCCATTGAACAGCTAACAGTATTGCGAGCATTTCACCTGTGTATACTGATAATCCATCACTCACCCTCTTTTGTACTCTAACATGAAACTCAGGAGCAATAAAAGCTATCCCAATATGATCTGCAGTATTCTTTGATGCATCTGTATATATTTTTACATAGTTATAATAGTGACCGACATAATCCTGTGCTGTATGTGAGTTTAGTATGAATGACTTATCCTTATTTTTTCTCTCCAACAAAGTTAAATCAACAGACGCCTCAGGAAGAATCCATGGTGGAACAGCAGGTAATGGAACTCTTTGACTGATTTTAAACTGATCTAATTAGGCCCGAGCAGCGAAGCGCTGCGAAGGCCTATTGTATCTGCTCCGTTTCTTTTTCTTTTTTCTTTTTTTTTCTTCCGCGTCTTTGGGTGGCCTTTAGGGGGTCTTAGCATATCCAAAAACTCACCAAATTCTGGCCCAATATAGAAAGTGCGTGAAATTTACGTATTTCACTGGCAACGTGAAATTTGGTAAAAAAATGTTTCAACAGCGCCCCCTGGAAAATTAAAAATACCCCTCCGCTTTGACCTTTTTTCATAGTAGAGTTATGAAATTTGGTACACTTGTAGAACTCAACAATACGCACAGAAAAGCCTCTTGCACCCATGGTCAATATCAAACAGGAAGTCGGCCATTTTGGACTAAAGTGGCCATTTTGACCCCGTTTTGGCCATTTCTAGGGTCTACATTTGGTTGAACAATTTGATCATTTTACGCACGATCGTCTCAAAAATAGTGTGTGATCGAACAGAAGCGATGGACGAATCAAATGAGCAAATAAAATTGACTTTTCGTAAATACTGAAGGGGCGGGGCCAGGCCTCAAAGTTCGAGCACTCGCCAAAAAAATTCAAATTGCTATAATTTCATAAATGAAAGAATTACAGTTAAAGTAATTTTCTATGGACAATCGTCATCCGCCCCCGAAGACAAATGAATGGTTGATTGATGATGTCACATAAGCCCCGCCCCCTCAGGCCTTAAAAGGTCAAGTTTTACTGGGAAATTGTCCAAAATTCGCCCTTTCAACTAATCACCCCATATTTGTAGCAGGTAACTGAAGACAAGTTCGGGTTGCTTGGCGTCACTTTATGGGAGTTTTCTCCAGAAGGCGGGGCTGTGGCGGCGCGGCGAAGTCAGGCGTACCGACGTGGCCTTACGTTTGGCTCCCATTTCGTCATTTCTAGAGATATTGCCACAAAACCTCTTGTGAGTGATCCTAGTCCGGCCCCCTAAAAAATTTGATGTGAACATCCGGTGGGCGTGGCCTATTTTCTGAAATAGCGCCCCCTAGGACCATTAAAACTGCCAGCCCCAAGCCATGCTTTGACTGAGGAGTACGAAATTTGGTACACTAATGTGGTGTCTCAGGCCCTACAAAAAAGTCTCTTGGAGCCAAGTGCAAAGTCGCACAGGAAGTCGGCCATGTTGGTCCAAGTACTCGATTTAGTGGTTTTCGCACACGTTGTTTGGAGAGTGATGCTCCGTCGCCCTTTTCACCAATTGCCTTCAAACTTCTGCTATATACTCTTAAGACATAGTGGAAAAAATTCAACCGTCGGATTTTAAATAAGTATAAAGGATTGGGCGTGGCTAAGCCTCAAACTTTGACCTGTCGCCACACCACTCTTTTTTTCACAGCTCCCTATTGGACTCCTTTTACCCAATCACCAACAATCTCTGGCAAATAGCAGCTGACAAGTTGAGGTCACTTGGTCTCCAGTACTAGCAGGTTTCGAAAAAAGGCAGGGCTTTGGGAGCATGGCGAAATTCGCCATCACGCCATGGCAATACGTTTGCCTCTCATTTCTTCAATTATCGTGACATCGCCACAAAATGTCTGGTGAGTGATCCGAGTCTGACCCCCAATAGAACTGGACAGGTGAAGTTTGTGGGTGTGGCCTATTTTCTGAAATAGCACCCCCTAGGACCATTAAAACTGTCAGCCCCAAGCCAAGCTTTGACTGAGGATCACGAAATTTGGTACACTAATGTAGTGTCTCAGGACCTACAAAAAAGTCTCTTGGAGCCAAGCGCAAAGTCGCATAGGAGGTCGGCCATTTTGGTCCAAGTACTTGCTTTAGTGGTTTTCGCACATGTTGTTTGGACCTTGAAGCCCCGTCGCCCTTTTCACCGATCACCTTCAAACATCTGCTATGTACTCTTAAGACAAAGGGGAAAAAATTCAACCGTCGGATTTTAAATAAGTATCAAGGTGTGGGCGTGGCTAAGCCTCAAACTTTGACCTTTCGCCATTACATTACCTGACTTAACTCCCATGTGCATGATCAGATCGTATATCAAACGTTGTCTGTGTGATCACTGACCACATCTGAAGACAATGATAATGTGGACAGCTGACATCACCTAAGCCCCGCCCCCTGACTATTGGAAGTCTATTGTTTTATGGTGAAATGCCCATATTTGTCCCCTTTAATTTAGTCAACATGACACTAAGGTCATGCACTGTCTTCATGATGTTGTAATGACCATTCAGATCTGATAGCTTTCCAGATAGGGAGGGACTTTGATGCCATGGCGAATTCTGGCGTGACGCCATGACCTTACGTTTGACTGTAACTTCCACAAACAGCCTCCGATCTGCCCGAGACTGAACATGGCAATGAACAATCATGCCCTTTAGCCAACGAGGCACAAACAGTTGGTGAACGTTGGGTAATATCACCACAGCGCCCCCTACATATCTTTAACACTGTAACAACTCCTACAGAAGAGGTCGTAATTGCATCAAACTTGCCATATGTCATCACACAAAGGAACCCAACACAATCATGTGGTAATTGGTAGATATAGCTTTAGCTCCGCCCCTTGACAGATATTAGGCCCTGAATAACACATGCATGATGCAATTCACACCAAACTGCACACAAATGACTGTTATCAACCTACAAACTTCTTCATGGAATATTTCCTAAATTTGGAACAGCACCCCCTAGATACCATAAAACCTTTGTTACTTCTGTAAAAAAGCTCCAAACTATATTAAACTTGATGGGAGTCATCACACAACTGCAATCAACACATGTATGTGCTCACTTGTTCAAATCACTTTAACTCTGCCCACTTACAGCCTTTTGTCTCTAGATGACACATGCAACAATTAATTGATGCCAAATTAACAGGAAACCATCTTTGATGAGCAAAGATACCGCTATGGGATTTAGTTGTAAATGGTCACAGCACCCCTAGATAGGTTCAAACTTTATTAACTTCTAAAGACAAAGTCAGAATGGCAATATACTTGGCTTGTGGCATCACGTGACTGCACCAAACACATTGATGTGGTTGTTGGTTTTAATCCCTGTAGCTCTGCCCCTTTCAGCTCACTGGTTCTAGAAAGAACACACAGTGTCTGATTGATGCCAAAATAACAGAAAACCATCTTTGTCAACCAAAGCTGACCTCAACGGGATTTTTCTGTGGTTGGTCACAACGCCCTCTAGATAAATTTAACCTACAATAACTTAAAAAACCTGGTCAGAAAAGCATTAAAGTTTGTCTCTGTCATCACACCACCAGTGTGGTAAAGATAGAGTATGCCCTAGTGGTGAGACGTGTAATATAATGGTGGGCTCAAAGGGGATGCTGAGTCAGGGTGAGGTGCGGATTAGGTGACCTTTAGCAGTTTCTGGTGTCGGGGTGGTTGACATTTCTGTTTCGCAGACGTAGCCTGGTGCCCCGGGCTGCCGGCCAGGCCGGAGCGGCGCAGAGCTGCGAGGGCCGAACGACGCTGCTTGCAGCTTTAATTTAAGTTCTACAGGTTCCTTGATCATCATCCATCCAAAACTTTTTGTTTCCTTCTTTTCTTTCTCCCAGCAAGGTTTTAGTACGTCATGTGTTGGATGATCTTCTTTCTGACTCCGAAGATTTGGCCAATAATTTAAAGCTATTTGTTCTCGTCTGATTGCTATTGGCATCTCACCCATCTCTACCTGTTAAGCGGCTATAGGGGTTGTTTTAAATGCTCCTGTACAGAGTCTCAGTGCCTGATTCTGGATAGAATTCAAGTTTAAAAGAGTAGTTTTTGCTGCTGAATTATATGCTACACACCCATAATCGAATACCTGATCAATCCATTATATATGGCCTTCATAGACTTCCTGTTTGCACCCCATTCACTCCCAACTGAACACCTCATTATATTTAGAACCTTCTTACACTTATCCATTATACTCTAAATATGAACACCCCAAGTTAACCTTTCATCAAACCATACGCCTAAGAATTTAAATTTATTTACCCTTTCTAACTCTTGACTATATAATTTAAGTCTAAGATCCTCTCTGACTTTTTTCCTTGTAAAGAACATTGTCTTAGTTTTATCCACAGAGAATTTAAAACCCCATTTGTACGACCATTCCTCCACTTTGCCTATTGCTTCTTGAAGTTTCTTTACAATAAACTCTACATTTTTCCCTCTTTCCCATATTGCCCCATCGTCTGCAAAAAGTGAAAACCCCACCCCATCTCGTATACCTTTAAAAACATTATTTATCATTAGAGAAAATAATAATGCCCACCGACCTTGTGGTGTACCATTTTCCACAGGAAACTTTTCAGACAAAATCTTCCCAATCCTCGCTTGAATTTGTCTTCCCATTAAAAAGTTCTTGAGCCAATGAAACATTCGTCCATTAATATGATTAATACCCATCTTTCTGATTTCAATTAAAAGGCCCTCCCTCCACATCGTATCATAAGCTTTTTCAATATCAAAAATACAACAACTACATCTCTTTGTTTATTTGAGCTTCGCTAACTCCATGTGCTAAACATAACAGGGTCCATCGTATTCCTTCCTCTTCTAAAACCACTTTGACAGTTAGATATGTATCCTTTACTTTCAATGTAGGACATTAATCTTTCATTCATCATGCACTCCATTATCTTACAAATATGAGATGTTAACGCTATAGGTCTATAGTTTCCTGGATTGGTATTATCTTTTCCTGGTCTTCTTATGGGTACAACCACCGCTTCCTTCCAGCTTTGTGGCAATAACCCACCTTCCCAAACTCTATTATATAAATCGAATAAAATTTCTTTAGCTTTATCACTAAAATGGTTTATCATAATATAACAAATCTGATCTTTACCTGGTGCTGATACCTTGGATTTTTGTAAAACTTGATTTAATTCTGTTTTTGTAAATAAAATATTTAACAAGGTATCATTATCTTCACCCTGTTCCAAAAACTCTATATATTCCAGAAATTTATTTTCTCTGCCTCTTTGACTTCTTCACTAACATTATCTAAACTATGAATTTTAACAAATGTCTTAGCTAACAAATTTGCCTTCTCTTCATCTTTTACTGCTGTTACTTCACCACCATTTAATATTGGATATCCATACTCTTTTCTTATGCCATTCATTCTCTTAATCATTGACCAAACATTTTGTATTTTTGTCTCCCACCCCACTGAATTACAAAAGCCCCTCCAATACTCCTTCTTTGCATTTTTAACAGTTCTTCTTACCTTAGCCTGTAATTTCTTATATTAATTAACAAAACTTTGATTCCTCTTTAAAATTTTAAGAGCTTTATTTTGATCCTTAATGATTTCATCACAATCCTTTGTCCACCAGGGTACTATCTTCTTTTTTCCCTTACCTACTTTTTTTCCTTATTGCCTGGTTTACTGCCTGCAAAACTGCATTACAAACAGAAAAATTTAATGCATCAACATCAACATTCATATCTATTTTTTCCATTTCCTGGTCACAAATAATTTTGAATTTTTCCCAATCCGCCTTACTAAAACACCAATTTTGTACTTTCCCTGTATCATATTGTTCCATAGTCATCTCAAGTTCAGTCATTATGGGATAATGGTCACTAGCAATAGTTGTTTCTTTAAGTACCTGCCACGAACAAAAACCTGCTGATGAATCTGACACTAATGTGAGGTCAACTGCTGATGCTGTACCAGCTCTAATATTTATTCTTGTACCACTTCCATCATTCAAACATACATATTTTTTTGTTTCCATCAGTTCCTCAATAACTGCCCCATTCCTATCATTGCTATTGCCCCATAAGGAACTGTGTGCATTGAAGTCCCCACACCAAATTACTTTTCCCTCTAAATGTGTATCTAGTTCATCTAAATTTAATAATCTGTTGCCTGGATTATAAAAATTGATTACTTTAATAGTACAATTTCTTGACCAGATTTCAATTACTACGTATTCTAACTGTGATCCTATATTTACAGTTCTATACTGAGTTCCTCGTTTCACAAATGTCATACATCCTTCTCCATTACCTTCCTTTCTGTCTCTACAGATACCATCATAACTTGTAACAACAAAATCTAAATTAGGTTTTAGCCATGTCTCCTGAATACATACTATTTCTGGTTTTATTTTGCATTTATTGATAAATCCCTTAAATTCCTGTCCACTTGCAATCAAACTTCTGGCATTCCATTGTAATATAATCATGCTGTCCTGTCACCAGGACCACCTGCTTTCCCTTCCTCCCCAAGTCTTTTATTGATATGTTCCCATGAAATGTCTTTAATGCCAAAAAATCTCTCTGCTCCTTTCACAATTATTTTTATTTTCTCTGTTCTGTGTTTCTCTTGATCTGTACAGTTTATGACATACGCCATAAACAAAATCCTCTTCTCCACTGTCAATCCTGTGTGAGTTTCTTGTGTATGCACAAAATCTGATGGCAACTTTGTTTGAACTTTTCTTGCCTCATCCTTTCCATTCTGTGCCCTTTTTAGAGCCTCTGCGTAGCTGATGTTATGAACCACTTTTATTTGTTCAACCTGCACTGCCTTCTTTCTGACTTCACAGCCCCCCATAACTCACCCTGTGCTGCCCCCCACAGTTGCAGCATTTGTCTTGTACATGTTCTCCACATTCCTCATATCTATGTTCACCTCCACACTTAGGGCACCTCTGTTTCCCTTTGCAAACTGCTGCAATATGTCCATACCTCTGGCATTTATAACATCTGAGGGGTGGAGGGATATAAGCTCTGACAGGGAAGCTCATGCACCCTATTCTAACTCTCTCCGGAAGGACATCCTCCTGAAACTCAAAGTATGGATAAACTTTCAACCTTCCCTCCATCTATTGTTCTTAACAGTCTTTTCACCCTGCTCACTTCACCACCACGAATACTCAGCTTAAGTTTTTCCAGATCTTCCTCCACTGGTATTCCAGTAATCACCCCCCGTGTCCGTCGTCTAATTTTCTTCTTCTGAGGAAACTTAGACAGCGCCCAATATCTTCTCAGCGCGTGTTTACCGCCACCCTCCGGAAGGAAGAAAGAAGAAGAAAATATCTCAAGATAAAAATCACGAGGCGCTTAGGCCGCGAAGCGGAACTTCTTCATGGCTGCACACAACTAAACTTGGTTGAGGACCAAAAATTCGGAACAGCTGGAGGCCAGTGAATTCACTACATCCAACATATAAAATTAGCTGTTCTTGAATAAAGAAAATTCATGTCTTGGTGGATTTTATTCTATTTCATGTCAGCAATAATCATTCTGAACCAGTGTCGCCACCAAAAACAAAGGTCACGTGTTTTCTTGAACCACTTTTAGCATTGATTATGGCATGCATTTGCTGTGGCATTGTTTCTATAACCTTCTGCAATATAACAAGATTTATTTCCATCCAGCACTGCATTAATTCCTCACCAATCTTACATTGGTAGAGTCTGACCGCTGCACAAAGCTGTCTCCAGTACATCCCAAATGTTTAGACTCTGTAGTGGCCAATCCATTTGTGAAATTGATGTCTCATGCTCCCTGAACCGGTCTTTCACAGTTTGAGCCCAATGAATCCTCGTATTGTCATCTTGGAATATGCCCGTGCCATCAGGGAAGATATAATAACCTGGTCATTCAGTATATTCAGGTTGTCAGTTGACCTCATTCTTAGAGCACATCCTGTTGCTGAGACCTGACTAACTGCAGCAACCGCATACCATAGCACTGCCCCATACATATATATGTCGATGATCTGGACTCATCAGACCACATGACCTTCTTCCATTGCTCCAAAGTCCATTCTTTATGCTCTCTAGCAAACTGAAGCCTTTTTTTCATGGTTTGTCTCACTGATTAGTGTTCTTTTATGGCTACATAGCTGTTCGGTCAATTCAATTCAAATTCAAATTCAAAAATGCTTTATTAATCCCAGAGGGAAATTGATTGTCCCAATCCATTGAGTTCCCTTTGTACTGTGCGTGTGGAAACGCTCTTACTTTCACTATTAAACATATCCCTGAGTTCTACTGTTGTTTTTCTTCTATCTGATTTCACCAAATGTTTAAGTGATCGCCAATCTCGATCATTCAGGATTTTTTTTCTTTGGTATAATAATAATCATTATATTATTTCTTCCTTGAAAGTGATGGGTCCCCACTATTCTTCCTATTTTTTATTAGTGTGTTGGACAGTTCCTAATTTTAGTGTTTCTGCAATCTCCTTAGACGTTTTCTCTGCTGTGCCAATTCATCATTAATGATCTGACCCTTCTCAAACAGATAAACATCTTTTCACGACCACCAGATATTTCTCTCGACATGGTTGTTTAAGAAATGAAAAGCAATTCATTGCAGCAGATAGTCATGACACACTTTTGTGCTGCAATTTGACCCGTCCCCTGGGGGAGCGGTAAACTGTAGAGCTGCACTTGGGAACTATTTGGTGGTGTACCCTCCAATCAAATCTCTTATGCTGAGTGTCAGTGGAAGGGCACTGGGTCCCATTTTTAAAGTCTTCGGTATGACTAGACAGTGGATTTGAACCCATCTCCCAGTCTCAGGGAAAACACTCACACCACTTGGCCACTCAGCTGGTTGGGATTTAACTTGTTGCCAGCTGAAAGCTAATGACCCATGCATGTAATTATCCAATAGGAGGCTCTTCCCATTTCCTTAGTTACATCCAGGTGGTATTTATTTTTTGCTGGACATTGTATGGCTTCTAAAAAAAAAAAAGTCGCTGTTTACCTGCTACCCCTCTCTTCCACCAGTAGGTGGCGAAAAACACACTCGATGGCCTGGTTTTCTGCCGATATTTGATCACAGAAGAAAAAGCTCGACCAAACATGAGTAGTACTTACGAGGATTTCGTCCTGTAAGTATTAAAATAAAACTTTTAGGCATCTTTAGAGTTTTAATTGGTATTTAAGACGACCCGGATGTGTTTGAAATTGCTAGCTTTATTTTTATAGCACAGATAATTGTACATTTTATTTGAGTAATTGTTTTTCATTGGGAATGGCATTAAGGTAAACAGCGACCCGTTAAACAGTGTAAACCGGCTTTGACTGTGTGAGGTTACATTGACTGGTTGTGGGTTTAACCCGCTGTTTCCCGTTGCAGACACGTCACACCGGAGAAGTTCCACATAGAGGCGTGTGATGCTGAAGACGGTTCCGTTAGTGTTCTGGTTATTGACCGGGTGTCAGCGGAGATGACCCTCGCCGGTAAGGACGTGGCAGCAGTCACGTGGTGCTAAATGCAGCCTTCAGTGTGACTGGAGTGCAGATATTTATTCTAACCCTTAAACTTTAGTGGAGTGGGCTCTAAAGTTTAATGAGCTGGGCATGGGTACCCCATGCATCCATGCTGCTTTTGTTGTTGTTTACGTTCGATCTTGGAGCTTTCACCTCCTCCAATGCAACCATAACCGTTGAGACTGAGGATAGATGTCGGATAATGATCTGATTTAGGATCACATATAAAAAAGACTGTGACCTGATTTTATGAACGCTGGTTTGTTCTGTTCACACTATCAGAAACACCAGGTGTGGGGCATGCATGGACAAAGTTGGAATTAGGTTTCTAAATCTGACTTTCGTTCTTCAAAATTCAAAAGTCATCCCTCCTAATGAATGCATCTCACATGCTGAAGATTACACATGACCTGTGTACCTTCCTACTGGTACATATGTATCTCAAGTGTTTATACTTCAAAAGTAAGTGAGTAATTGGAGCTCATATTAACCTTTGGTATGTTTTCTGGAAAGCATCAGCAGTGGTCCACATTAGCAGACTGAAACAGCATCTGGAGATCTAAAAGTAAAAGAAGAAAACAATTCAATTCAATTCAAAGATACTTTATTAATCCCAAAGGGAAATTAGAGTTTCAGTACACACAATTCAGAGATCAGACATACATGGGCAAGACACATGGCAAGAATTGGTGACTGTGGTCATTCGCAATCCTGAGTCGCGCTACCTTAATAGAGATCAGAGGGTTACATGAGGATTGGTTCAGGTGGAGGGAAAAAAAGGCACTTCAGAGTTAAGCCTGGTTCATGCTTCTCCTTCAGCTCCGCAAGGGACAGACACGCACGGATTGACGGAAGCGTTTTGCTCTCACACTTCTCCGTCTCCTGGAGAGTGTTGCAAAGCAATTGCCCGGCAGGACAACAGAGGGCGTAGCGCGGTTCTGTGGTATCCTGTCATGTATCGGTCCAAGATAGTGTGTTTATATTGTGTTTTTGTGTATATAAGAGACTTTTTTACACAGACAAATTTGACTCTCATCCTCCTCCACCTCTTCATGCACTCACCACCTCTAAACCCACATTTCCTGTCATTTCCGTCCACAAATAAAAAGCTTGCTGCGCATCTTTTCACTCCTCCAGTCACGGGAGAATTAAACATTCATGTTTTTAGAGTTTTTTCGCGAGGTATTCTTCAAGCTTGTCCGTGTCTGCTGCTTGTTATCCTCGGCGGTGTAGACAACAGCGGCATCCTAACCAATCACAAGCTTGCGTTGTCCATCTCGACTGACGGATGTTTAGAAAAGAGAGTTCGACTCCGTCCGTCCTTGCGGAGCTCTCCGGCAGGCCCGCAAGGACGTTGCATGTCTCTGCGCTGACGCAGACGGAGAATCATGAATCAGCCTTTACCCTCCACCGGGAGGGCAGCTTTGCTCTGCAAATCAATTAATTAATCAATTTCCCTCTGGGATTAATAAAGTATTTTTGAATTTGAATTTGAAAAACAACACCTCAGACAGATATGCAACAGACATAAGACATCACACAACATAAGTGTCCCAGTGTTTCCCCTAGGAATTTAATTTAATATTCAAGTTTTCAATTCAAGTTTATTTGTATTGCGCCAAATCACGACAAGAGTCGTCTCAAGGCACTTCACATAATAAACATTCCATTTCACAGTTCATTAAGCCAATCAGAAATAATGTTTCCTATATAAGGAACCCAGCAAATTGCATCAAGTCACTGACTAGTGTCAGTGACTATACAGCAATCCTCATACTAAGCAAGCATGCAGCGACAGTGGAGAGGAAAACTCCCTTTTAACAGAAAGAAACCTCCAGAGAATCCTGGCTCAGTATAAGCAGCCATCCTCCACGACTCACTGGGGATCGAGAAGACAGAGCAGGCGCGCGCGCGCACACACACACACACACACACACACAAGTAATGTGTCTAGAGCTGAAACAACTAATCGATTTAATCGATTATAATCGATTATTAAAATAGTTAACAACTTTTTTAGTCATCGATTAGTTGTTTAATAATCATATTTTACCGCATAAAGTCTATTTTTACCACAATCTGACATCGGTTACAAGCTGTTAAATTTGCCGCCAGTGTGTGGCAGTAATGAGCCACTGATCTACCAGTGGAGCCGTAGAAGAAGAAATGAGCCAATGAGTGCCCTCGGTTTTCATGACGTATCACGTTACTGACGCTCATCTTGCTGTGAGAGATGGCGGAACAAGAGGAAATACGGAAGAAAAATAGAAGCGACAAAATTTTAGAGAAACCCCGGACAAAAACCTCACGAGTATGGGAGCACTTCACTAGATGCATTGAAAAGGCAAAATATGCAAAAACCATTAGCATGGCACGGAAGCACGACGTCCCTAAGTGAACATTTGAGACGAAAACGTGGGGGCTGAGGAAGAGCACCGCGGTCAAGTGAGCCGTCATTTGGAAGAGCCAGCCCGGTAAGTAACAGAAAATAAACAAGCTGGACTTAGTGTTTTAGCTGAGTTCGTTATAGTGGATGTTAAACATGTTTTTTTGCCGCGTCAGTCTACGGTGTTCTACTTCTGATTGACTAGATGCAATCGTGAATCTCCTCCGTGTTGTGAATCATGCGCTTGCCAAATTTAGCACGTCTGTTTATAAGCATGTTCTAGTTAAGAGAAAAACGGCACAAACCCATAACTATGTTCCTCATTCAAAAAAGGACAACTCCGCGGTGAAAAATATACAGACGAGCTGTGTCCAGGTGAATATAACGCGGCATAGTTGTACGCTTTCAATTTTTAAATACAGGAGAAATTCAGAAAAAGTCATTTTTTTTACTATTAAAAGGCTGTTTTACTATCTAACGCTGTAAAACGCCTCACAACACATTTTTATCATGTTTCTTAAACAGTATTACACAAAATAATCATTTTTCACATTTTTCTAGCTAATTTAAACACTCCCGACTCAAAGTAAAAACCTCATGAGCTTCTTACTTAGAGCTTTTTAATAGTAAAAAAATTAGACTTTTTTTCTGAATATCTCCTGTTGCGGGCTATTTTGTAGAACGTAACCCTCAAAATAAATGATCACTGTATATTGTTAATTAATTCAAATAATATAATATTGATTTAGTGTTGTAGTGTGTGTGCTGCTTTATTTTATATGTGTACTTATTTCAGTCTATTTGTGTTTCTTATGCAGAAAAAAAACAAGCAACGATGGACAACTACATGGGGAAAGAGACACTCACCCCCCAGCAATTCATACCACTTACAAACTCTATTCTAAACATGCTGGTAAAAGACATGAGGCCACTGTCCATGGTGGAAGGAGCAGGCTTCCAGCTAATGCTAAAAAATTATTCTGGACTGATATTTTGCACTGTTTAGCTCATTTTATACTGCTGACTGTGTTCATGTGCAATAAAATAGATTGCAGTCAACTGCACAATTCTCTTATGTTTTTTTTTCTTAACTGAAATGCATCCATCACTTGTATAGGTTAAATAGCTAAACAATAACAAACCGATTAATCGATTAATCGAAAAAATAATCGACAGATTAATCGATTATGAAAATAATCGTTAGTTGCAGCCCTAAATGTGTCTATAGTTATATTGTGATGTCTTAGTAAATATTGTATTTGGTGAAAGATAAACTTTATTGTATTTATCCTAGTGGATCTGTAATTAAACCGATAAACTAGTATTAGCACATCAAAAGTCAATGAAAACAAAAAGTTATTATCAGGAGAGAGAGAATGTATTAGTGGTTAGCAGCAGTGTGCTAGTCGATGGCTCCCTCCATGAGGCCACCACAGCTCAGCAGAACATCGTTGTAGCTTCTTCTGGGGAGAAAAACACTTACAGAGAAAATAAAGTTAACAGCTGAAATTGCACAAAATAGTACAGTTAAAGAGCAGACTGTAGAATAAAGCAGTAGAGTGTGAAAAGTGGTCAGTGTGTCCTCCAGCAGTCTAAGCCTATAGCAGCATAACTACAGAGATAACTCTGGATAATCTATCCTATTTAGATGTAGGCATGTTGGAGGCAGGGTAAGGGAGAGCCGTCTTTACCGACTGTACACTCCACCTCCCTCTACTCCCCCACTTGTCCAGATTTAGGCTAACATCAGATTTTAACCATAGGCCCTATCAAATAAAAATGTTTTAAGCCTAGTCTTAAAAGTAGACAAAGTGTCTGCCTCACGGACTAAAGCTGGGAGCTGGTTCCACAGGAGAGGAGCCTGATCAAATCAACTCAAATCAAATCAACTTTATTTATATAACACTTTTCATACAAAAAAAAATGCAACTCAAAGTGCTTTACAGATTAAAATGGCCCCATAGATCCCACATTCCCATCCCAGCCCCCGTCCCCAACTATCTGATAACTAAAAGATCTGCCTCCCATCCTAAGTTTAGATATTCTTGGAACCACCAGTAGACCTGCAGTCTGAGAGCGAAGTGCTCGGTTACGAACATATGGAACAATCAGATTACTGATGTATGATGGACCTTGATTATTAAGAGCTTTATATGTGAGAAGAAGGATCTTAAAATCTATTCTGAATTTAACAGGTAGCCAATGTAGGGAAGCTAAGACAGGAGAGATATGATCTCTCTTTTTAATTCTCATCAGAACTCTAGCTGCAGCATTTTGGACAAGCTGAAGACTTTTAACTGCATTCTGTGGACTTCCTGAGAGTAATGAATTACAGCAATCCAGTCTTGATGTAATAAATGCATGAACTAGTTTTTCAGCATCACTCCTGGAAAGGATGCTTCTAATCTTAGCAATATTCCGAAGGTGGAAAAAGGAAATCCGACAAACTTGTGAAACCTGGGATTTGAATTTAATATTGGTTTATCTGATGCACTCCACTTTGAACTGCACCAATCCAGCAACTGCTGCATTTTAAAAACTAGTATTTAAGGTGAATAAACCAATATTTGCACAAAAATAATTTTTGTTTTAAACTCTCAGTGACACACTTTGCAGGGGGGATTTGGCATTTAATTTTTCTTGGTGTCTGGAAAAACATCTCCTTCTGCCCCCTTTATTTGACTTTCTGCCCCCTTTATTTTGGTCCAAGCTCATTAATGGGCTGGCCCTATTAAAAACATTCTACACCCCTGCTTAGCAGACTTAATGAAGTATATTTAAGCCAGTATAAAATGACTGAAACACAAATTTACATATTTGGCATTATTGACCAATATCTTTGATTTAATTTATTTGTTAAGAACATCAAGATGTATTACAGTGAACATTATGATAAAGTAAATTTTTCTAGTGCAGAGAGGAGACAACCCATAGAAGCACTGATTTGATCTCATTTCAGAGAAAAATAGAACAGGTCAGATGCACCTAATAAATAAAATTACTAACATAAACTCAGGAATCTGTTTCTTTGCTTCATTGTTCTGGTGCTGAAAATATCACTAATGCAGATCAAAGGAGATACACAGATGAATGCACCTTATTTATTATTTGGAAAGTAGTGGGTGTGGTTTACATCAATACATTATTTTAAATCTGAAATTGATATGGATTGATCAGAAGTTGCTATGTTTATTGTTTATTTGAAAACTATTTACAGAGCAGACTCAGAATTGAGATTAAATATTTCTGATCACAATAGTAAAGAAACTGTTACAGAACAAGTTTCTGTAAAATCAGAACATTAATATTTATTTAGAATTAATGCATCTGAACTCATGCAGTAGGAACTAGGAAATATGAAATACTAGAACCATTTTATTTTAATTTGATTAAACTGATTTTTTCCTAATGTTGTTGGCATTTTTCCCACACACAGTTAAACAAACTGTTGATTGAGGTGTGTGTGTGTGAAAGAGAGAGGGAGAGAGAGTTAAAATAATATAAAAAAAAAACTGACCGGAGAGGAGGCAGTGACCGACGCATGCACGAGCCGTTTTCAGCTCTGTCTTGTCAAATGCACCACGTACGTTACGAAAAAAGTAACTTTTAAATATTCAACCGAAAAAGAGGTGAGCTGAAGAAAACGTAGGGAGCACTGAAGAAATGTGAGCAACAGTGAAGCAAGCACAGAGAGATCCGTTTGTGTGTGTGTGTGTGCGTGTGTGTGTGTGTGTGTGTGTGTGTGTGTGTGTGTGTGTGTGTGTGTGTGTGTGCGTGTGTGCGTGCGTGCGTGTGTGCGTACGTGTGCGTGGATGGGCCGGACAGACTGAGCTCCCGGCTGCAGTTTTGTATGTCGGGAAGGGCGGGCGCTCTATGTGACTTGCCAATCACAGAGCTTGAAGACAGTCAGTTACCCAATGAGGATTGTCCTTCAGCACGATTACAGATATTTTCAAGTTTTACTCGTTTCATGCTCGTATTCGTCAAAAATGTTTTATCCGTACCGGATACTAGTCTGAAATGAGTATCCGGCTCATCCCTAGCTGTAACCACCCTGCCCTGCCTCCTCCTCCTTGCTGCCTGCCGGTTGTGATCACAAGCAACAACAGAGTAGTTCCCGCTGCTTCTTCGGGAAATGGCACCCAAAAAAAAAAATCAATAAAACTTGGGATCTTGTAGGCGTGGCTCCGGGATTTCAGCCGTGGCGGGCCGCCACGGCTACGCCTATGTAAGGGAAACACTGGTGTCCACTAGGTGGGGTGGTGGGTTTGGGACTATCCACAATTCGGTTCCTGCAGCCACTACAAGCAGCGCATGTCACCTCAGTCTGAACAGGGGGAGGAGCATTAAGGGTTGGAGGGTTGCAGTGACCCTGGAACGATTCGGCGGCCTTCCCGCAGTCCTGCCCAGGCTGGGAAAGGAGACGGAGTTGAGTTGCCATAGCGATGGCATATTCCACATATCTTCTGAGGGGGGAGTTTTCGTTGGAGCCTTGCAGGCTCAAGGGCACCAGATTCCGATTAGAAACTGTTTTGGGGCCTGACAGAGATAATTTCCTCTCTGTCTTCAAGTTCCTTGGTCCTCAACCTCTCAAAATCCCAATAATGGACATGAATCTATCCCAATCCGTGCTGATTCGTCCACTCTATCCTTGATGGCATCCATCTTTTGTGCCAATGAATGAATCTCGGCCAAATTCTCAAGCTTACGATTCATCTCAACAATTATGTGAGTCTGTGAATTCACAGCACGGTGCAAACCATCTCTGAGTTCCGGGAGCAGGCCAATATTCCTCGACAGCTTGTTAATTTTTCGGTAAGCCAGGTAGCCTCCAAGGCCAATGAGCAGGAACACGTCTTCAGAGTCCTCCAGACAGTGGAGATAAACAAATCAAGTTCCACTGTTTCCAGGAGTCCATGATGTGTCATGTGGGTCTGTCCCGGAGGGGCATCCGGGAGCCCCTTCTCCCGTTCTCATCGTTGAAAACATTTTATCAATCGCATTGAGTGACCAACTGACGAGGTCCATTTTAGTGATTTCAGTCTCCAATTTCCAGAAAAAATGCAGAAGCAGCCGTGCACCCAGCACACAGAGACAGACAAAGGCCTTGAGAATAAGATATGGTGGAGAGAAGAAAAGCGTCTGCACCCTCCGAGAGCCGGAAGAATAGCAGTCTATGATGATTTAACATTCACATGATGAGTACTGTCCTTCTAAATTGCTTGCAACAGAACGTTATTCCAGGGAAACATGATTTCAATCCAATTTATTTGTAGAGCAAATTTAAAAACAACATGTCAACTGATCAAAGTGCTGCACACGAAAACCTTAGAACTAAAAGCCCCTAAAACAACAGGCAAAAATACCTACAACTTAAGCTTAAAACATCAGACGTCCGACCAGAGACTAATTGAAAGCAAAGTGAAAGTTTAAGAAAAAATAATAAAAATGAAATAAACAGTTACAGGATTGAAACAAAGGATTCATGTGCATCTGCTTGCTACATCAGCCAGCTTCAAATGAGGAGCTTGTTGCTTGTCATAAATCTGTATGTGAAATAGTCTGAGGTTATAACTATATAGTCAATAAAACATTGTGGATTATTTTAAAATCAAGGAAATAAACCATCTCTAACTGGTACTGACCTGTTGTTGTCCTTAGGGAGGCGGGACCTTCCTGGGTCAGCTGAGACTCGACCAATATGTGGAATCATGGGAACCATACGTTTGCTGGCAGGTAAATTCATCATGTTTGAATCAACATTGTGGGGATAAAACCCAGAAATTCAGACTTTGCTTGCCCAGGTCATGTCCAAATTCCTGTTTATTCCAGGATTGTATTTGGTAGTCATCACAAAGAGGACAAAAGTGGGAGATTTGCTGGGCCATGCTGTTTGGAAAGCCTCTGAGTTTGACATAATCTCTTACAAGAAGACAATTCTGCACCTAAACGATGACCAGGTTGGTTTTCTTCTAATAACATTTTTGCTAAACAGCTAGTCATTCTGGTTAAAGGTTAGACTGAGTTGTTTGAGTCAGGCAGGAACTGGTAAGAGTTCATGACAGTCGGGGGTTAAAGGGAAGGAGCTAATCAGCGTCTCTTCTCTAGATGGCACAAAGTGGTTTTAACCTCTGTGTTATGCAGGATGCACAATTTGTTACAAACACAGTGATGCTTCAGAGTTTTACACAAGTCCAGATAGTAAAGGAAACAGGGATTTATTTGACCTCTTGTTAAAAATCAATAGTAAATGAGGGAATGATTATACATCTCAGTCCATTCATGCATCATATCTGACCCGCTGTAAATCTCACTGGAGTTTGGCATAGCGATGCTTTTTTTTAACCAGTTGAAAGAGGGTTTACTAGGACACATCGAGTCTACCAGTATGAACAGGGAAACTCCAGAGGCCAGAACAGCCGATTTTATTTTGCTCTATATAATCTGACTAGCTTCACCTTGACATGACATTAAGGGAGCTCCAGTCCTTGAGTCGCTGTGGAAACCACAGGAACAGAAAAAAAGTATTTAGCATTGTTGCAGCAGGACATTTATTTTAAACCTCATGGAGAATATGTATGGTGCTCGGGGGGGAGGGGGGGGGTGTCAGCTGTCGTAGCACCACATCAGCTCATGGATGATGAGCCTCTGTTCGGATCAAGTTTGAAAGATATTCATCGATTCACATCAGCCTGTCCTAATCAGACTGTTGTTAAAACCCAAACCTCTAAGCGTAGTGAGCTGTTCAACATGGATTTGGTCGCATGTGTAAAAAATCAAACTTCTCTGTGGCACCAGCCATGAAGAGACCGAGATGCTATTACCTGAACCAAAGTCCGTTGATGTAACTTTAATCTGCACTTCCAGTTTTAGAATAAAGACAATTAAAGTGGTGGTTTTTGTTTAATACATGGAAACCAGTCTTTCTTCCTGACTGTTTCAACACAGAATGTGTTAAAGGACTGTTTTAATGCAACAGTCCTCTCACTTACCCTGCTGCAGGAGGAAGAAAGGATTTTTTATTTAGCGCCTCTCTAGATTAAAATTACAAGGTACTATGTAATCATTTAAATTATTTTCCTATGTTTTATAGCACCCGGCACTAGCCAATTAATCCATAAAGTTGTTCCTTTAGGGATTACTTTGAAACAAACATGTCTCCTTACTAGGGCTGCAACAACGAATCGATAAATTCGATGAAAATCGATTACTAAAAGCGTTGGCAACGAATTGCGTCATCGATTCGTTGTGTCGCACAACTCTTCCAAAAGCGCCCCCCCCCCCCCCCCCCCTTCCCGCCCGCCGTTGCGCGCAGACCAGAGCAAGTCAGATCAGCGCGAGGGAGAGCCGGCAGATCAGCGAGAGGGAGAGCCGCAGATCAGCGTGAGGGAGAGCCGGTACCGGCAGATCAGCGCAGGGAGAGCCGGCAGACTTGCGCTGCTGCGAACCGGTTCCGCATTGTCGCGCAGCGATCCAGGCAGCTGCTTCCAGCGCACGGTCCATTCTCAAAGTGGCGCAACCAAAAAACTATAATTAGCACTCGATCGTTCATGTCCGCACATGTTCTCTATTTTCTGTCTTATTTGTGCCTGAAGCTCGCTACTGCGGAGCTCATCACCTGTGCTGTGGTGATGTCACCTCACGCAGCATCGAAAACGCGCTCTGCGCTTTTCGGTCAGGAGATCCCTTTGATCTGCTCAAAAGTAACTGATGAGGTGAAAAGGTAAGAATCCAGGCAACAGATTTTTCTGGAGAATTATGAGGAGATGCAGGAAGATGAGAGACAGACAGGACAGGAAAATAGTTAAATAAAAACAAGAAAACAAAACAAAGTGTTGAAAAGTCAAATGTAGGTAGATTTATCTCCACGACACGTTTTTACCAGTAAAAAACAATAAGTTATACACATGTCATATTTATACATCTGATACAATTCAGATCACCTTCAAAACTCAGTCACACACCCAGGGCCGTTTCAAGACATTTTGGGGGCCAAGGCAAAATGCCCCCCCCCCCCCCCCCCATAACTGGGCTCCCCAGAAGCCTCTGTGTAATTCATGCCCTCTCCAGTAGTGTTAGTTATATGGTGTTTATAAAAGCCCCTCAGACATTACTGACATGTTCTAATATTATCAGATGAAAAACTAAATTATCAGACATGCTGTCTCATCTGCTTCTTTTAAAAACTTGCAAAAAGTAACAAAACCATTTGAAAGCCACTATTTGTGGATTCTCTGAAAGTTTCCATGGAGTGTGGGACAACTTATTTTTTCATTGATCCTATCGTCTAATCTCACAGCTGAAACAAGCATCCTTAATAATCTGTGCACAGGAAGCTTACCGATGCTGTAGTAAAACAAAAGGTATAATAATTTATTATTAATAAAACCTTGTTGCAGCACTAAAGCAGAAAAATTAGATTTTGCATTAAATATGCAAAATATTTACATATGAATAGTTTTAGAGCCCTTTAATTGGCAGAATCTGATATTAATTTAGTTCTTACAAAAAATGGGTCCCAACATGGTTTGTGTGGCGTTGCCATAGTGTGATGTCATAGGCACAGATCACCTGTCCTCTTGTTTGGAAATGGAAATATGATCACCCTACATTAAACAAACTGTCCAACCGGGCTTTTGCACTGCACAGAGACGCTTCGCTGCCTACGACTGAACGTCAGTTGAGAGTCAGTCTCATGCAGACTGACCAATGAAGAGAGGGCCTCAAGTTAAGACCCCCTCCTCATTGGTCAGTCCACACGAGGTGGGTCAAAGGTTACTCTGGGCGGGTTACGTGTTGTCAGGCATTCAAGTATTGGTATATTTACTGCATATTACAGTAAAATATTCTGTATGTGACCACATTATGGTGATCCTTGGGTCGTGATGATGGAGCCCTTGAATATTGTTGCCCAGGGTACAACAAAGTGTTAATCTGGCCCTGGTTCTGCCGTCACATTCCCGCAGAAACTGGTTGATCACACCGGGGCCAGACTACTAGCATGTGGTTTTACAACCATAATGTCCTCAGAAGCAAAAACGCTTTTAAAAGGGAGGGAGGAGTCCTAACTGTTGCTGCAGGCGTGTTGTGTGAGAGTGCAGTTATATACTGGTTAATATATTTTTGGGTTCAGTTGCTTTCATGTGGCCTAATGTGAGTCTATTTGGGATCATTGGAATGATCAGCAGCATTTCTTGATGTGACTTTATGGCAGTTGCCCAGGGCATCATCGCAAGGAGGATGGCATTCATTTACTTTTGTTTTATTTGGTATTTTTTCAGTCAGTTTTGGAAATAGTGATCAATTTTGATTAATTCACAGCCTATGTTTAATTACATTTAAAATAAATATTAACAGATGAGATCAAACAAAACAGATGAGAATTGCCCTTAAGCTGTTTAACTTGGACCAAGCATTTTAGATCACAGATAGATGTAGCTTAGGGTCTCTGTCTATACACCTTATAAGACAATTTAGGTGATGGCATGTTGTTTTTCTGCTATTGAACTGTTTTCTAATAATGTTGTGTTAAATAAAGTGAAGGAAGGAGAGAAATAACGTTTCCCTAGCAGTTTTTAAAAATTTCCCCATGTAATCCGATTAATCGATTAATCGTGTCGAGACCCCATCCGATTAATCGATTATCCAAATAATCGTTTGTTGCAGCCCTACTCCTTACTTACCCATGAGGACAGGACCTTACACTGCACCAGAACGACCACTTTAACATGGGGCCTCTATAATTCAAGCAGTTTGTTGAAAAAGACCCAAAAAAGGCATTAAAGCCGCTATAGCAAATTTGAAAATCAAATTAGCTTAAAACTGTTTTTTCTTACCTTGTAACAACGCTCTAGCATAGTGTAGCTATAAAAAATTATTTATTTATTAATGTATTAATATTAATATAAACTTTTTTCAAAGATTAAAAAAATACATAAAAAATATAAATTATCTTGCATTTGTCTAAAAACCTCTGCCAATAACACATTTTGGAGCAAAACTAACTATTGGACTATCCAGTGGTTGGTCTCACCAAACCTCCACACTTCCCTGGGTCCTCCATTCATTACACATTCATTACAGCAGAACACCACTGATGTGAGAGGTTCTCCACTCAAAAATATCAGGGAAGGAGAAACAGCCGGCTGCTACCACTTCAGCTTTAGGACGAACCACCAGAGACCCCCCCCCCCCCAAAAAAAAAGCCCACCATTTGAAGTCAAAGACTATAAAAGATGTTTGGACATAGAAAAGGGTGACTGGTGTTTGATGCTCTTTCATTTTCTCCAGTATTGCGCGTTTCCGGTTTTGGCAGAACCATCTCAGGAGATACCTGAGGGGAGGGGTGAATGTTCCGTGTTTGTGCTCAAAAACTAGCTTGCTCCGTAGATTTGTTACAACAGCTTTAAAGGTGTGGTTTACTCATTTATTCAATACATTTTCTGTGTTCTTTAGTGTAGATCAATTATTTATAAGTTATTTAAAAAAAATTATGATGCTCCTGTTCTGAGATGCAGGAGTTTGCTGGTGCAGAGGTGGGCTGAGAACAGCAGGATTACTCATTACATATGCACACACCTAGCTTCTGATTGGCTAACAAATCGCGTTTAGCCACGTTGCAAAGTCACTATCACCAAGACATTCCACTTTCTCTCCTCGCTGCAAAAATAATTTTTAAAAAGCATTCCTATGGGCCGACGCGAGCCAAGATGGGCGAGGCCATTAATGCAAATTCACAGTGTGACATAGTTATGTGAGAATTTTCTAATCCTAGCATTTCACTGTCTATTTTCTATCAGAGGCTAATGAAGGAGATAGGTGTAGAAGATTATTTTCATGTTCAGCCTGCATGAAAAACTCAACTTAACCGATTTTTATAATCAGAAATAATTAAAATTAAAGCTGCAAGCAGCGTCGTTCGGCCCTCGCAGCTCCGCGCCGCTCCGGCCTGGCCGGCAGCCCGGGGCACCAGGGCATGTCTGGCAGAACAGAAACGTCAATCATCCCGTCACCGGAAACAGCAAATGGCCTCCTAGTCCGCACCTCACCCTGACTAAGCAACCCCTCTGAGCTCACCATTAAATTGAATTGTAAGGTTACGGCGTTACGCCAGAATTCGCCATGGCATCAAAGCCCCTCCCTTTCTGGAAAGCTATCAGATTTGAATGGCCATTACAGCATCATGAAGACAGTGCATGACCTAGGTGTCATGTTGACTAAATTAGAGGGGACAAATATGGGCATTTCAGCATAAAATAATAACTTCCTTTAGTCAGGGGGCGGGGCTTAGATGATGTCAGCTGTCCACATTGTCATTGTTTACAGATATGGTCAATGATCACACAGACAAAGTTCGAAAAAGATCTGATCATGCACATGGGAGTTATTAAGTCAAGTAATGGCGAAAGGTCAAAGTTTGAGGCTTAGCCACGCCCACACCTTTCAACTTTTGAAAAATCCGACGGTTGAATTTTTTCCCCTATGCCTTAAGAGTATATAGCAGAAGTTTGAAGGCGATTGGTGAAAAGGGCGACGGAGCATCACTCTCCAAACAACGTGTGCGAAAACCACTAAATCGCGTACTTGGACCAAACTGGCCGACTTCCTGTGCAATTTTGTGATTGGCTCCAAGAGACTTTTTTGTAGGTCCTGATACACTACATTAGTGTGCCAAATTTTGTGAACCTCAGTCAAAGCATGGCTTGGGGCTGACTGTTTTAATGGTCCTAGGGGGCGCTATTTCAGAAATTAGGCCACGCCCACATATTTCAGCTGTCTATGTCTCTTTGTGGTCAGTTTAGGATCACTCACAAGAAGTTTCGTAACGATATCACGATAAATGAAGAAATGAGAGGCAAACGTATTTCCATGGCGTGATGGCGATTTTCGCCATGCTCCCAAAGCCCTGCCTTTTTTTGAAACCTTCCAGTACTGGATACCAAGTGACCTCAAGTTGTCTACTGCTATTTGCCAGAGACTCCTGCTGATTGGGTAAAAGGAGTCCAGTAGGGAGCTGTGAAAAAAAGAGTGGTGCGGCGACAGGTCAAAGTTTGAGGCTTAGCCACGCCCACACCTTTCAACTTTTGAAAAATCCGACGGTTGAATTTTTTCCTCTATGTCTTAAGAGCAGATGGCAGAAGTTTGAAGGAGATTGGTGAAAATGGCGACGGAGCATCACTCTCCAAACAACGTGTGCAAAAACCACTAAATTGCGTACTTGGACCAAAATGGCCGACTTCCTGTGCAACTTTGCACTTGGCTCCAAGAGACTTTTTTGTAGGTCCTGAGACACCACATTAGTGTACCAAATTTCGTACTCCTCAGTCAAAGCATGGCTTGGGGCTGACAGTTTTAATGGTCCTAGGGGGCGCTATTTCAGAAAATAGGCCACGCCCACCGGATGTTCACATCAGATCTTTTGAGGGGCCGGACTAGGATCACTCACAACAAGTTTCGTGACGATATCTTTAGAAATGACGAAATGGAAGGCAAACGTAAGGCCACGGCGGTACGCCTGACTTCGCCGCGCCGCCACAGCCCCGCCTTCTGCCGAAAACTCCCATAAAGTGACGCCAAGCAACCTCCACTTGTCTTGAGTTACCAGCTACAAGTTTATGGTGATTAAGTGAAATGGGGCAATTTGGGACCTTTCACAGTAAAACTTGACCTTTTTGGTCCTGAGGGGGCGGGGCTAGTGTGATGTCATCATCCGACCATTCAAATTACTTTGTGGCAGGATGACGAATGACCACAGAAAGTTTGGTAATTCTATTCCTTTCAGTTATTAAGTTATAGCAATTTAAAATTTTTTGGCGAGTAGTCAAACTTCGAGGCCTGGCCCCGCCCCTTCAACATATACGAAAAGTCAGAATCCTTGTCTCATTTTGTTCGCCCATCCCTTCTGAGCAATTTTACACAATTTTTGAGACGATCGTGCGAAAAATGATCGAGCAATCCAATCAGAAACGGACCCTAAAAACGGCAAAAACGGCAAAAAATCGCCATTTCAACCCAAAATGGCCGACTTCCTGTTTCATATTGACCATGCTTGCAAGAGACTTTTCTGTGCGGACTGTTGAGTACTACAAGTGTACCAAATTTCATAACTGTACGATAAACTAAGCTTTATGGGGAGGGTTTTTTTTTCACTTTGTAGGGGGCGCTGTTCAGCCATTTTCTTTGCGATTTTTTTGGGACCTTTAAAATATCAAATTTTTCACCAGGCCTGACAAGTTTGCAAAATATTGTGAGTTTTGGGGTATGTTAAGGTCCCCATAAAGCCGTTCAAAGCGGGCTAAGAATAATAAAGAAAGAAAGAATAATTAAAGCTGCAAGCAGCGTCGTTCGGCCCTCGCAGCTCCGCGCCGCTCCGGTCTGGACGGCAGCCCGGGGCACCAGTGCACGTCTGACAGAACAGAAACGTCAACCACCCCGACACCAGAAACCGCGAATGGCCTCCTAGTCTGCACCTCACCCTGACTCAGCATCCCCTCTGAGCTCACCATTAAATTGAATATTAAGATTACGGCGTTACGCCAGAATTCGCCATGGCATCAAAGCCCCTCCCTTTCTGGAAAGCTATCAGATCTGAATGGTCATTACAGCATCATGAAGACAGTGCATGACCTTAGGGTCATGTTGACTAAATTAGAGGGGACAAATATGGGCATTTCAGCATAAAAAATAAATTCCTGTAGTCAGGGGGCGGGGCTTAGGTGATGTCAGCTGTCCACATTGTCATTGTTTACAGATATGGTCAATGATCACACAGACAAAGTTCGAAAAAGATCTGATCATGCACATGGGAGTTATTAAGTCAAGTAAAGTAATGGCGAAAGGTCAACGTTTGAGGCTTAGCCACGCCCACACCTTTCAACTTTTGAAAAATCCGACGGTTGAATTTTTTCCCCTATGTCTTAAGAGTGTATTGCAGAAGTTTGAAGGTGATTGGTGAAAAGGGCGACGGAGCATCACTCTCCAAACAATGTGTGCGAAAACCACTAAATCACGTACTTGCACCAAAATGGCCGACTTCCTGTGCGACTTTACGCTTGGCTCCAAGAGACTTTTTTGTAGGTCCTGAGACCCCACATTAGTGTACCAAATTTCGTAATCCTCAGTCAAAGCATGGCTTGGGGCTGAAAGTTTTAATGGCTCTAGGGGGCGCTATTTAAGAATATAGGCCACGCCCACAAACTTCAGCTGTCTATTTCTCTTGGAGCTCAGACTAGGATCACTCACCAGAAGTTTCGTAGCAATATCACGATAACTGAAGAAATGAGACAAACGTATTTCCATGGCGTGATGGCGATTTTCGCCATGGTCCCAAAGCCCCGCCTTTTTTCAAAACCTGCCAGTACTGGAGACCAAGTAACCTCAACTTGTCTACTGCTGTTTGCCACAGAATCCTGGTGATTGGGTAAAAGGAGTCCAGTAGGGAGCTGTGAAAAAAAGAGTAGCGTGGCGACAGGTCAAAGTTTGAGGCTTAGCCACGCCCACACCTTTCAACTTTTGAAAAATCCGACGGTTAAATTTTTTCCCCTATGTCTTAAGGGTATATAGCAGAAGTTTGAAGGAGATTGGTGAAAAGGGCGACGGAGCATCACTCTCCAAACAACGTGTGCGAAAACCACTAAATCGCGTACTTGATCCAAAATGGCCGACTTCCTGTGCGACTTTGAACTTGACTCCAAGAGACTTTTTTGTAGGTCCTGAGACACCACATTAGTGTACCAAATTTCGTAATCCTCAGTCAAAGCATGGCTTGGGGCTAATAGTTTAAATGGTCCTAGGGGGCGCTATTTCAAAACATAGGCCACGCCCACAAAATTCAGCTGTCTATTTCTCTTGGAGCTCAGACTAGGATCACTCACCAGAAGTTTCGTAGCAATATCACGATAACTGAAGAAATGAGAGACAAACGTATTTCCATGGCGTGATGGCGATTTTCGCCATGGTCCCAAAGCCCCGCCTTTTTTCAAAACCTGCCAGTACTGGAGACCAAGTAACCTCAACTTGTCTACTGCTGTTTGCCACAGAATCCTGGTGATTGGGTAAAAGGAGTCCAGTAGGGAGCTGTGAAAAAAAGAGTAGCGTGGCGACAGGTCAAAGTTTGAGGCTTAGCCACGCCCACACCTTTCAACTTTTGAAAAATCCGACGGTTGAATTTTTTCCCCTATGTCTTAAGGGTATATAGCAGAAGTTTGAAGGAGATTGGTGAAAAGGGCGACGGAGCATCACTCTCCAAACAACGTGTGCGAAAACCACTAAATCGCGTACTTGATCCAAAATGGCCGACTTCCTGTGCGACTTTGAACTTGACTCCAAGAGACTTTTTTGTAGGTCCTGAGACACCACATTAGTGTACCAAATTTCGTAATCCTCAGTCAAAGCATGGCTTGGGGCTAATAGTTTTAATGGTCCTAGGGGGCGCTATTTCAGAAAATAGGCCACGCCCACCAGATGTTCACATCAGATCTTTTGGGGGGCCGGACTAGGATCACTCACAAGAAGTTTCGTGACGATATCTTTGGAAATGACGAAATGGGAGGCAAACGTAAGGCCAAGGCGGTACGCCTGAATTCGCCGCGCCACCACAGCCCCGCCCTCTGCCGAAAACTCCCATAAAGTGACGCCAAGCAACCCCCACTTGTCTTGAGTTACCAGCTACAAATTTGTGGTGATTAAGTGAAATGGGGCAATTTGGGACCTTTCACAGTAAAACTTGATCTTTTTGGTCCTGAGGGGGCGGGGCTTGTGTGATGTCATCATCCGACCTTTCAATTTACTTTGTGGGTGGATGACGAATGACCACAGAAAGTTTGGTAACTCTATTCCATTCAGTTATGAAGTTATAGCAATTTAAATATTTTTGGCGAGTAGTCAAACTTCGAGGCCTGGCTCCGCCCCTTCAACATATACGAAAACTCAGAATCCTTATCTCATTTTGTTCGCCCATCCCTTCTGAGCAATTTTACACAATTTTTGAGACGATCGTGCGAAAAATGATCGAGCAATCCAATCAGAAACGGACCCTAAAAACGGCAAAAACGGCAAAAAATCGCCATTTCAACCCAAAATGGCCGACTTCCTGTTTGATATTGACCATGGTTGCAAGAGACTTTTCTGTGCGGACTGTTGAGTACTACAAGTGTACCAAATTTCATAACTGTACGATAAACTAAGCTTTATGGAGAGGGGTTTTTTTCACTTTGTAGGGGGCGCTGTTCAGCCATTTTCTTTGCGATTTTTTTGGGACCTTTAAAATATCAAATTTTTCACCAGGCCTGACAAGTGTGCAAAATATTGTGAGTTTTGGGGTATGTTAAGGTCCCCAAAAAGCTGTTCAAAGGGGGCACGGAATAACAAAAAATAATAATAATTAAAGCTGCAAGCAGCGTCGTTCGGCCCTCGCAGCTCCGCGCCGCTCCGGTCTGGACGGCAGCCCGGGGCACCAGTGCACGTCTGACAGAACAGAAACGTCAACCACCCCGACACCAGAAACCGCGAATGGCCTCCTAGTCTGCACCTCACCCTGACTCAGCATCCCCTCTGAGCTCACCATTAAATTGAATATTAAGATTACGGCGTTACGCCAGAATTCGCCATGGCATCAAAGCCCCTCCCTTTCTGGAAAGCTATCAGATCTGAATGGTCATTACAGCATCATGAAGACAGTGCATGACCTTAGGGTCATGTTGACTAAATTAGAGGGGACAAATATGGGCATTTCAGCATAAAAAATAAATTCCTGTAGTCAGGGGGCGGGGCTTAGGTGATGTCAGCTGTCCACATTGTCATTGTTTACAGATATGGTCAATGATCACACAGACAAAGTTCGAAAAAGATCTGATCATGCACATGGGAGTTATTAAGTCAAGTAAAGTAATGGCGAAAGGTCAACGTTTGAGGCTTAGCCACGCCCACACCTTTCAACTTTTGAAAAATCCGACGGTTGAATTTTTTCCCCTATGTCTTAAGAGTGTATTGCAGAAGTTTGAAGGTGATTGGTGAAAAGGGCGACGGAGCATCACTCTCCAAACAATGTGTGCGAAAACCACTAAATCACGTACTTGCACCAAAATGGCCGACTTCCTGTGCGACTTTACGCTTGGCTCCAAGAGACTTTTTTGTAGGTCCTGAGACCCCACATTAGTGTACCAAATTTCGTAATCCTCAGTCAAAGCATGGCTTGGGGCTGAAAGTTTTAATGGCTCTAGGGGGCGCTATTTAAGAATATAGGCCACGCCCACAAACTTCAGCTGTCTATTTCTCTTGGAGCTCAGACTAGGATCACTCACCAGAAGTTTCGTAGCAATATCACGATAACTGAAGAAATGAGACAAACGTATTTCCATGGCGTGATGGCGATTTTCGCCATGGTCCCAAAGCCCCGCCTTTTTTCAAAACCTGCCAGTACTGGAGACCAAGTAACCTCAACTTGTCTACTGCTGTTTGCCACAGAATCCTGGTGATTGGGTAAAAGGAGTCCAGTAGGGAGCTGTGAAAAAAAGAGTAGCGTGGCGACAGGTCAAAGTTTGAGGCTTAGCCACGCCCACACCTTTCAACTTTTGAAAAATCCGACGGTTAAATTTTTTCCCCTATGTCTTAAGGGTATATAGCAGAAGTTTGAAGGAGATTGGTGAAAAGGGCGACGGAGCATCACTCTCCAAACAACGTGTGCGAAAACCACTAAATCGCGTACTTGATCCAAAATGGCCGACTTCCTGTGCGACTTTGAACTTGACTCCAAGAGACTTTTTTGTAGGTCCTGAGACACCACATTAGTGTACCAAATTTCGTAATCCTCAGTCAAAGCATGGCTTGGGGCTAATAGTTTAAATGGTCCTAGGGGGCGCTATTTCAAAACATAGGCCACGCCCACAAAATTCAGCTATCTATTTCTCTTGGAGCTCAGACTAGGATCACTCACCAGAAGTTTCGTAGCAATATCACGATAACTGAAGAAATGAGAGACAAACGTATTTCCATGGCGTGATGGCGATTTTCGCCATGGTCCCAAAGCCCCGCCTTTTTTCAAAACCTGCCAGTACTGGAGACCAAGTAACCTCAACTTGTCTACTGCTGTTTGCCACAGAATCCTGGTGATTGGGTAAAAGGAGTCCAGTAGGGAGCTGTGAAAAAAAGAGTAGCGTGGCGACAGGTCAAAGTTTGAGGCTTAGCCACGCCCACACCTTTCAACTTTTGAAAAATCCGACGGTTGAATTTTTTCCCCTATGTCTTAAGGGTATATAGCAGAAGTTTGAAGGAGATTGGTGAAAAGGGCGACGGAGCATCACTCTCCAAACAACGTGTGCGAAAACCACTAAATCGCGTACTTGATCCAAAATGGCCGACTTCCTGTGCGACTTTGAACTTGACTCCAAGAGACTTTTTTGTAGGTCCTGAGACACCACATTAGTGTACCAAATTTCGTAATCCTCAGTCAAAGCATGGCTTGGGGCTAATAGTTTTAATGGTCCTAGGGGGCGCTATTTCAGAAAATAGGCCACGCCCACCAGATGTTCACATCAGATCTTTTGGGGGGCCGGACTAGGATCACTCACAAGAAGTTTCGTGACGATATCTTTGGAAATGACGAAATGGGAGGCAAACGTAAGGCCAAGGCGGTACGCCTGAATTCGCCGCGCCACCACAGCCCCGCCCTCTGCCGAAAACTCCCATAAAGTGACGCCAAGCAACCCCCACTTGTCTTGAGTTACCAGCTACAAATTTGTGGTGATTAAGTGAAATGGGGCAATTTGGGACCTTTCACAGTAAAACTTGATCTTTTTGGTCCTGAGGGGGCGGGGCTTGTGTGATGTCATCATCCGACCTTTCAATTTACTTTGTGGGTGGATGACGAATGACCACAGAAAGTTTGGTAACTCTATTCCATTCAGTTATGAAGTTATAGCAATTTAAATATTTTTGGCGAGTAGTCAAACTTCGAGGCCTGGCTCCGCCCCTTCAACATATACGAAAACTCAGAATCCTTATCTCATTTTGTTCGCCCATCCCTTCTGAGCAATTTTACACAATTTTTGAGACGATCGTGCGAAAAATGATCGAGCAATCCAATCAGAAACGGACCCTAAAAACGGCAAAAACGGCAAAAAATCGCCATTTCAACCCAAAATGGCCGACTTCCTGTTTGATATTGACCATGGTTGCAAGAGACTTTTCTGTGCGGACTGTTGAGTACTACAAGTGTACCAAATTTCATAACTGTACGATAAACTAAGCTTTATGGAGAGGGGTTTTTTTCACTTTGTAGGGGGCGCTGTTCAGCCATTTTCTTTGCGATTTTTTTGGGACCTTTAAAATATCAAATTTTTCACCAGGCCTGACAAGTGTGCAAAATATTGTGAGTTTTGGGGTATGTTAAGGTCCCCAAAAAGCTGTTCAAAGGGGGCACGGAATAACAAAAAATAATAATAATCAGAGCAAAAACAAGAGGCCTTCGCAGCGCTTTCGCTGCTCGGGCCTAATTAAAGCTGCAAGCAGCGTCGTTCGGCCCTCGCAGCTCCGCGCCGCTCCGGCCTGGCCGGCAGCCCGGGGCACCAGGGCATGTCTGGCAGAACAGAAACGTCAATCATCCCGTCACCGGAAACAGCAAATGGCCTCCTAGTCCGCACCTCACCCTGACTAAGCATCCCCTCTGAGCTCACCATTAAATTGAATTGTAAGGTTACGGCGTTACGCCAGAATTCGCCATGGCATCAAAGCCCCTCCCTTTCTCGAAAGCTATCAGATTTGAATGGCCATTACAGCATCATGAAGACAGTGCATGACCTAGGTGTCATGTTGACTAAATTAGAGGGGACAAATATGGGCATTTCAGCATAAAATAATAACTTCCTTTAGTCAGGGGGCGGGGCTTAGATGATGTCAGCTGTCCACATTGTCATTGTTTACAGATATGGTCAATGATCACACAGACAAAGTTCGAAAAAGATCTGATCATGCACATGGGAGTTATTAAGTCAAGTAATGGCGAAAGGTCAAAGTTTGAGGCTTAGCCACGCCTACACCTTTCAACTTTTGAAAAATCCGACGGTTGACTTTTTTCCCCTATGCCTTAAGAGTATATAGCAGAAGTTTGAAGGCGATTGGTGAAAAGGGCGAAGGAGCATCACTCTCCAAACAACGTGTGCGAAAACCACTAAATCGCGTACTTGGACCAAAATGGCCGACTTCCTGTGCAATTTTGTGCTTGGCTCCAAGAGACTTTTTTGTAGGTCCTGGGACACCACATTAGTGTACCAAATTTCGTAATCCTCAGTGAAAGCATGGCTTGGGGCTAATAGTTTAAATGGTCCTAGGGGGCGCTATTTCAGAAATTAGGCCACGCCCACATATTTCAGGTGTCTATGTCTCTTTGGGGTCAGACTAGGATCACTCACCAGAAGTTTCGTAACAATATCACGATAAATGAAGAAATGAGAGGCAAACGTATTTCCATGGCGTGATGGCGATTTTCGACATGCTCCCAAAGCCCCGCCTTTTTTTGAAACCTTCCAGTACTGGATACCAAGTGACCTCAAGTTGTCTACTGCTATTTGCCAGAGACTCCTGCCGATTGGGTAAAAGGAGTCCAGTAGGGAGCTGTGAAAAAAAGAGTGGCGCGGCGACAGGTCAAAGTTTGAGGCTTAGCCACGCCCACACCTTTCAACTTTTGAAAAATCCGACGGTTGAATTTTTTCCCCTATGCCTTAAGAATATATAGCAGAAGTTTGAAGGCGATTGGTGAAAAGGGCGACGGAGCATCACTCTCCAAACAACGTGTGCGAAAACCACTAAATCGCGTACTTGGACCAAAATGGCCGACTTCCTGTGCAATTTTGTGATTGGCTCCAAGAGACTTTTTTGTAGGTCCTGGGACACCACATTAGTGTACCAAATTTCGTAATCCTCAGTCAAAGCATGGCTTGGGGCTATTAGTTTAAATGGTCCTAGGGGGCGCTATTTCAGAAAATAGGCCACGCCCACCGGATGTTCACATCAGATCTTTTGAGGGGCCGGACTAGGATCACTCACAACAAGTTTCGTGACGATATCTTTAGAAATGACGAAATGGAAGGCAAACGTAAGGCCATGGCGGTACGCCTGACTTCGCCGCGCCGCCACAGCCCCGCCTTCTGCCGAAAACTCCCATAAAGTGACGCCAAGCAACCTCCACTTGTCTTGAGTTACCAGCTACAAGTTTGTGGTGATTAAGTGAAATGGGGCAATTTGGGACCTTTCACAGTAAAACTTGACCTTTTTGGTCCTGAGGGGGCGGGGCTTGTGTGATGTCATCATCCGACCATTCAATTTACTTTGTGGCTGGATGACGAATGACCACAGAAAGTTTGGTAATTCTATTCCTTTCAGTTATTAAGTTATAGCAATTTTAAATTTTTTGGCGAGTAGTCAAACTTCGAGGCCTGGCCCCGCCCCTTCAACATATACGAAAACTCAGAATCCTTGTCTCATTTTGTTCGCCCATTCCTTCTGAGCAATTTTACACAAGTTTTGAGACGATCGTGCGAAAAATGATCGAGCAATCCAATCAGAAACGGACCCTAAAAACGGCAAAAACGGCTAAAAATCGCCATTTCAACCCAAAATGGCCGACTTCCTGTTTGATATTGACCATGCTTGCAAGAGACTTTTCTGTGCGGACTGTTGAGTTCTACAAGTGTACCAAATTTCATAACTGTACGATAAACTAAGCTTTATGGAGAGGGTTTTTTTTCACTTTGTAGGGGGCGCTGTTCAGCCATTTTCTTTGCGATTTTTTTGGGACCTTTAAAATATCAAATTTTTCACCAGGCCTGAGAAGTTTGCAAAATATTGTGAGTTTTGGGGTATGTTAAGGTCCCCAAAAAGCCGTTCAAAGGGGGCACGGAATAACAAAAAATAATAATAATCAGAGCAAAAACAAGAGGCCTTCGCAGCGCTTTCACTGCTCGGGCCTAATTAAAGCTGCAAGCAGCGTCGTTCGGCCCTCGCAGCGAAGCTGCTCGCCCTCCTTCCGCACCCCCTCCGCTCCATCCCCGACGCTCTCCAAACCCAGCTCCGCGCTTCTCCGTCCTGGCCGGCAGCCGGGGGCACCAGGGAACGTCTGGCGGAACAGAAAGTCAACCACCCCGACACCAGAAACCGTGAACGGCCTCCTCGTCCACACCTTACCCTGACTCAGCATCCCCTCTGAGCCCACCATTACACGTCTCACCACTAGGAGATACTCTATCTTTACCACACTGGTGATGCGATGTTCAGTCTCGGGCAAGTCGGAGGCTGTTTGTGGAAGTTACAGTCAAACGTAAGGTCACAGTGTCACGTCAGAAATCGCCATGGCATCAAAGCCCCTGCCTTTCTGAAAAGCTATCAGATCTGAATGGTCATTACAACATCATGAAGACAGTGCATGACCTTAGTGTCATCTTGACTAAATTAGAGGGAACAAATATGGGCATTTCACCATAAAACAGTTGACTTCCTGTAGTCAGGGGGCGGGGCTTAGGTGATGTCAGCTGTCCACATTGTCACTGTCTTCAGATGTGGTCAGTGATCACACAGACAAAGTATGAAATTGATCTGATCATGCACATGGGAGTTGTTAAGTCAAATAAGGTAATGGCGACTGGTCAAAGTTTGAGGCTTAGCCACGCCCACACCTTTATACTTATTTAAAATCCGACGGTTGAATTTTTTCCTCTATGTCTTAAGAGTATATAGCAGAGGTTTGAAGGTGATCGGTGGAAAGGGCGAGGAGATATCATTCTCCTAATAACGTGTGCGAAAACCACTAAATTGAGTACTTGGACCAAAATGGCCGACCTCCTGTGCGACATTGTGCTTGGCTCCAAGAGACTTTTTTGTAGGTCCTGGTACACTACATTAGTGTGCCAAATTTTGTGATCCTCAGTCAAAGCATGGCTTGGGGCTGACTGTTTTAATGGTCCTAGGGGGCGCTGTTTCAGAAAATAGGCCACGCCCACAAACTTCAGCTGTCCAATTCTATTAGGGGTCAGAGTAGGATCACTCATCAGAACTTGTATGGCGATGTCACAATGACTGAAGAAATGAGAGACAAACGTATTTCCATGTCGTGATGGCGAATTTCGCCATTCTTCCAAAGCCCCGCCTTTATTCGAAACCTGCCAGTACTATAGACCAAGTGACCTCAACTTGTCTGCTGCTATTCGCCACTGTTTGGTGGTGATTGGTTAAAAGGAGTCCAATAGGGAGCTGTGAAAAAAAAGAGTGGCGTGGCGACAGGTCAAAGTTTGAGGCTTAGCCACGCCCACACCTTTATACTTATTTAAAATCCGACGGTTGAATTTTTTCATCTATGTGTTAAGAGTATGTAGCCGAAGTGTGAAGGCAATTGGTGAAAAGGGCGACGGAGCATCACTCTCCAAACAACGTGTGCGAAAACCACTAAATTGCGCACTTGGACCAAAATGGCCGACTTCCTGTGCGACAATGCACTTGGCTCCAAGAGACTTTTTTGTAGGTCCTGAGACACCACATTAGTGTACCAAATTTCGTAATCCTCAGTCAAAGCATGGCTTGGGGCTGTCAGTTTTAATGGTCCTAGGGGGCGCTATTTCAGAAAATAGACCACGCCCACCGGAATTTCACATCAGATCTTTTGGGGGGCCAGACTAGGATCACTCACAAGAAGCTTCGTGGCGATATCTCTAGAAATGACGAAATGGGAGGCAAACGTAAGGCCTAAGTGGTACGCCTGAATTCGCCGCGCCGCCACAGCCCCGCCTTCTGCAGAAAACTCCCATAAAGTGAAGCCAAGCAACCCCAACTTGTCTTCAGTTACCCGCTACAAATTTGGGGTGATTATTGGAAAGGGCGAATTTTGGAAAATTTCCCAGTAAAACTTGACCTTTTAAGTCCTGAGGGGGCGGGGCTTATGTGACATCATCAATCGACCATTCATTTGTCTTCGGAGGGCGATGACAATTGTCCACAGAACATTTCTTTAACCGTAATTCTTTCATTTATGAAATTATAGCAATTTGAATTTTTTTGGCGAGTGTTCGAACTTTGAGGCCTGGCCCCGCCCCTTCAGTATTTACGAAAAGTCAATTTTATTGTCTCATTTGAATCGTCCATCGATTCTGTTCGATCTCGCACAATTTTTGAGACGATGGTGCGAAAAATGACCAAACTGTTCAACCAAATATAGACCCTAGAAATGGCCAAAACGGGGTCAAAATGGCCACTTTACTCCAAAATGGCCGACTTCCTGTTTGATATTGACCATGGTTGCAAGAGACTTTTCTGTGCGGACTGTTGAGTACTACAAGTATACCAAATTTCATAACTGTACGATAAACTAAGCTTTATGGAGAGGGGTATTTTTCACTTTCTAGGGGGCGCTGTTCAGTCACTTTTTGACGAACTTTCACATCGCCAGTGAAATACGTAAATTTCACGCACTTTCTATATTGGGCCAGAATTTGGTGACTTTTTGGATATGCTAAGACCCCCTAAAGGCCATTCAAAGACGCGGAAGAAAAAAGAATAATAATAAGAAGAAACGGAGCAGATACAATAGGCCTTCGCAGCTTCACTGCTCGGGCCTAATTAAAGCTGCAAGCAGCGTCGTTCGGCCCTCGCAGCTCCGCGCCGCTCCGGCCTGGCCGGCAGCCCGGGGCACCAGGGCACGTCCCCGGAACAGAAAGTCCACCACCCCGACACCAGAAACCGCTAACGGTCACCTTGTCCGCACCTCACCATGACTCAGCATCCCCTCTGAGCTTACCATTGAATTACACGTCTCACCACTAGGGCATACTCTATCTTTACCACACTGATGGTGTGATGACAGTGACCAACTTTAATGCTATTCTGACCATGTTTTTTTAAGTCATCGAAGGTTAAAGATATCTAGGGGGCGCTGTGACCAACTACAGAAAAGTCCCATTGAGGTCAGCGTTGGTTGACAAAGATGGTTTTCTGTTATTTTGGCATCAATCGGACGTTGTGTGCGTTATCTAAAGCCAGTGAGTGAAAGGGGCGGAGCTACAGGGATTTGAACCAACAACTCAATCAATGTGTTTGGTGCAGTCACGTGATGTCACAAGCCAAGTATAATGCCATTCTGACCTTGTCTTTAGAAGTTAATAAAGTTTGAACCCATCTAGGAGGCGCTGTGACCATTTACAACAAAATGCCATAGAGGTCATCTTTGGTCATCAAAGATGGTTTTCTGTTAATTTGGCATCAATCAAACGTTGCATGGGTCATCTAGAGACAAAAAGCTGTAAGTGGGTGGAGTTAAAGTGAATTGAACAAGTGAGCACATACATGTGTTTATTGCAGTTGTGTGATGACTCCCACAAAGTTTGATATAGTTTGGAGCGTTTTTGCAGAAGTTACAAAGGTTTTATGTATCTAGGGGGCGCTGTCTCAAATTTAGGAATTAATCAATGAAGAAGTTTATAGGTTGATAACAGTCATTTGTGTGCAGTTTGGTGTGAATTGCATCATGCATGTGTTATTCAGGGCCTAATATCTATCAGGGGGCGGAGCTAAAGGGATATCAACCAATTACCACAGGATTGTGTTGGGTGCCTTTGTGTGATGACACATAGCAAGTTTGGTGCAGTAACGACCTGGTCTGTAGGAGTTATTACAGTTTCAATGGTGTGTAGGGGGCGCTGTGGTGACAACATACAAATCTGACCAACTGTTTGTGTCTCATTCGATAAAGGGCATCATTGTTGATTGTCATGTTCAGTCTCGTGCAGATGGGAGGCTGTTTGTGGAAATTACGATCAAACGTAAGGTCACGGCGTCATGCCAGAATTCGCTATGGCATCAAAGCCCCTCCCTTTCTGGAAAGTTATCAGATCAGAATGGTCATTACAACATCATGAAGACAGTGCATGACCTTAGTGTCATGTTGACTAGATTAGGGGGGACAAATATGGGCATTTCACCATAAAACAATAGACTTCCTGTTGTCAGGGGGCGGGGCTTAGGTGTTGTCAGCTGTCCACAATGACGTTGCCTTGAGATGTGGTCAGTGATCACACAGACAAAGTTTGATATAGATCTGATCGTGCACATGGGAGTTATTAAGTCAAGTAATGTAATGGCGAAAGGTCAAAGTTTGAGGCTTAGCCACGCCCACACCTTTATACTTATTTAAAATCCGACGGTTGAATTTTTTCCTCTATGTCTTAAGAGGATATAGCAGAAGTTTGAAGGCGATTGGTGAAAAGGGCGATGGAGCATCACTCTCCAAACAACGTGTGCGAAAACCACTAAATCGAGTACTTGGACCAAAATGGCCGACTTCCTGTGCGACTTTGCACTTGGCTCCAAGAGACTTTTTTGTAGGTCCTGAGACACCACATTAGTGGACCAAATTTCGTAATCCTCAGTCAAAGCATGGCTTGGGGCTGACAGTTTTAATGGTCCTAGGGGGCGCTAATTCAGAAAATAGGCCACTCCCACAAACTTAAACTGACCATTTCTATTGGGGGTCAGACTAGGATCACTCACAACAAATTTTGAGGCGATCTCGCGATAAATGAAGAAATGAGAGGCAAACGTATTTCCATGGCGTGATGGCGAATTTCGCCATGCTCCCAAAGCCCCGCCTTTTTTCAAAACCTTCCAGTACTGGAGACCAAGTGACCTCAACTTGTCTGCTGCTATTTACCAGAGATTCCTGGTGATTGGGTAAAAGGAGTCCAATAGGGAGCTGTGAAAAAAAGAGTGTTATGGCGAAAGGTCAAAGTTTGAGGCTTAGCCACGCCCACACCTTTATACTTATTTAAAATCCGACGGTTGAATCTTTTCCTCTTTGTCTTAAGAGTATATAGCAGAAGTTTGAAGGCGATTGGTGAAAAGGGCGAAGGAGCATCACTCTCCAAACAACGTGTGCGAAAACCACTAAATCGCGTACTTGGACCAAAATGGCCGACTTCCTGTGCAATTTTGTGCTTGGCTCCAAGAGACTTTTTTGTAGGTCCTGGGACACCACATTAGTGTACCAAATTTCGTAATCCTCAGTGAAAGCATGGCTTGGGGCTAATAGTTTAAATGGTCCTAGGGGGCGCTATTTCAGAAATTAGGCCACGCCCACATATTTCAGGTGTCTATGTCTCTTTGGGGTCAGACTAGGATCACTCACCAGAAGTTTCGTAACAATATCACGATAAATGAAGAAATGAGAGGCAAACGTATTTCCATGGCGTGATGGCGATTTTCGACATGCTCCCAAAGCCACGCCTTTTTTTGAAACCTTCCAGTACTGGATACCAAGTGACCTCAAGTTGTCTACTGCTATTTGCCAGAGACTCCTGCCGATTGGGTAAAAGGAGTCCAGTAGGGAGCTGTGAAAAAAAGAGTGGCGCGGCGACAGGTCAAAGTTTGAGGCTTAGCCACGCCCACACCTTTCAACTTTTGAAAAATCCGACGGTTGAATTTTTTCCCCTATGCCTTAAGAGTATATAGCAGAAGTTTGAAGGCGATTGGTGAAAATGGCGACGGAGCATCACTCTCCAAACAACGTGTGCGAAAACCACTAAATTGCGTACTTGGACCAAAATGGCCGACTTCCTGTGCAACTTTGCACTTGGCTCCAAGAGACTTTTTTGTAGGTCCTGAGACACCACATTAGTGTACCAAATTTCGTAATCCTCAGTCAAAGCATGGCTTGGGGCTGACAGTTTTAATGGTCCTAGGGGGCGCTATTTCAGAAAATAGGCCACGCCCACCGGATGTTCACATCAGATCTTTTGAGGGGCCGGACTAGGATCACTCACAACAAGTTTCGTGACGATATCTTTAGAAATGACGAAATGGAAGGCAAACGTAAGGCCATGGCGGTACGCCTGACTTCGCCGCGCCGCCACAGCCCCGCCTTCTGCCGAAAACTCCCATAAAGTGACGCCAAGCAACCTCCACTTGTCTTGAGTTACCAGCTACAAGTTTGTGGCGATTAAGTGAAATGGGGCAATTTGGGACCTTTCACAGTAAAACTTGACCTTTTTGGTCCTGAGGGGGCGGGGCTTGTGTGATGTCATCATCCGACCATTCACTTTACTTTGTGGCTGGATGACGAATGACCACAGAAAGTTTGGTAATTCTATTCCTTTCAGTTATTAAGTTATAGCAATTTTAAATTTTTTGGCGAGTAGTCAAACTTCGAGGCCTGGCCCCGCCCCTTCAACATATACGAAAACTCAGAATCCTTGTCTCATTTTGTTCGCCCATTCCTTCTGAGCAATTTTACACAAGTTTTGAGACGATCGTGCGAAAAATGATCGAGCAATCCAATCAGAAACGGACCCTAAAAACGGCAAAAACGGCTAAAAATCGCCATTTCAACCCAAAATGGCCGACTTCCTGTTTGATATTGACCATGCTTGCAAGAGACTTTTCTGTGCGGACTGTTGAGTTCTACAAGTGTACCAAATTTCATAACTGTACGATAAACTAAGCTTTATGGAGAGGGTTTTTTTTCATTTTGTAGGGGGCGCTGTTCAGCCATTTTCTTTGCGATTTTTTTGGGACCTTTAAAATATCAAATTTTTCACCAGGCCTGAGGAGTTTGCAAAATATTGTGAGTTTTGGGGTATGTTAAGGTCCCCAAAAAGCCGTTCAAAGGGGGCACGGAATAACAAAAAATAATTAAAGCTGCAAGCAGCGTCGTTCGGCCCTCGCAGCTCCGCGCCGCTCCGGTCTGCCGTCGCACCAGTGCACGTCTGACAGAACAGAAACGTCAACCACCCCGACACCAGAAACCGCGAATGGCCTCCTAGTCTGCACCTCACCCTGACTCAGCATCCCCTCTGAGCTCACCATTAAATTGAATATTAAGATTACGGCGTTACGCCAGAATTCGCCATGGCATCAAAGCCCCTCCCTTTCTGGAAAGCTATCAGATCTGAATGGTCATTACAGCATCATGAAGACAGTGCATGACCTTAGGGTCATGTTGACTAAATTAGAGGGGACAAATATGGGCATTTCAGCATAAAAAATAAATTCCTGTAGTCAGGGGGCGGGGCTTAGGTGATGTCAGCTGTCCACATTGTCATTGTTTACAGATATGGTCAATGATCACACAGACAAAGTTCGAAAAAGATCTGATCATGCACATGGGAGTTATTAAGTCAAGTAAAGTAATGGCGAAAGGTCAACGTTTGAGGCTTAGCCACGCCCACACCTTTCAACTTTTGAAAAATCCGACGGTTGAATTTTTTCCCCTATGTCTTAAGAGTGTATTGCAGAAGTTTGAAGGTGATTGGTGAAAAGGGCGACGGAGCATCACTCTCCAAACAATGTGTGCGAAAACCACTAAATCACGTACTTGCACCAAAATGGCCGACTTCCTGTGCGACTTTACGCTTGGCTCCAAGAGACTTTTTTGTAGGTCCTGAGACCCCACATTAGTGTACCAAATTTCGTAATCCTCAGTCAAAGCATGGCTTGGGGCTGAAAGTTTTAATGGCTCTAGGGGGCGCTATTTAAGAATATAGGCCACGCCCACAAACTTCAGCTGTCTATTTCTCTTGGAGCTCAGACTAGGATCACTCACCAGAAGTTTCGTAGCAATATCACGATAACTGAAGAAATGAGACAAACGTATTTCCATGGCGTGATGGCGATTTTCGCCATGGTCCCAAAGCCCCGCCTTTTTTCAAAACCTGCCAGTACTGGAGACCAAGTAACCTCAACTTGTCTACTGCTGTTTGCCACAGAATCCTGGTGATTGGGTAAAAGGAGTCCAGTAGGGAGCTGTGAAAAAAAGAGTAGCGTGGCGACAGGTCAAAGTTTGAGGCTTAGCCACGCCCACACCTTTCAACTTTTGAAAAATCCGACGGTTAAATTTTTTCCCCTATGTCTTAAGGGTATATAGCAGAAGTTTGAAGGAGATTGGTGAAAAGGGCGACGGAGCATCACTCTCCAAACAACGTGTGCGAAAACCACTAAATCGCGTACTTGATCCAAAATGGCCGACTTCCTGTGCGACTTTGAACTTGACTCCAAGAGACTTTTTTGTAGGTCCTGAGACACCACATTAGTGTACCAAATTTCGTAATCCTCAGTCAAAGCATGGCTTGGGGCTAATAGTTTAAATGGTCCTAGGGGGCGCTATTTCAAAACATAGGCCACGCCCACAAAATTCAGCTGTCTATTTCTCTTGGAGCTCAGACTAGGATCACTCACCAGAAGTTTCGTAGCAATATCACGATAACTGAAGAAATGAGAGACAAACGTATTTCCATGGCGTGATGGCGATTTTCGCCATGGTCCCAAAGCCCCGCCTTTTTTCAAAACCTGCCAGTACTGGAGACCAAGTAACCTCAACTTGTCTACTGATGTTTGCCACAGAATCCTGGTGATTGGGTAAAAGGAGTCCAGTAGGGAGCTGTGAAAAAAAGAGTAGCGTGGCGACAGGTCAAAGTTTGAGGCTTAGCCACGCCCACACCTTTCAACTTTTGAAAAATCCGACGGTTGAATTTTTTCCCCTATGTCTTAAGGGTATATAGCAGAAGTTTGAAGGAGATTGGTGAAAAGGGCGACGGAGCATCACTCTCCAAACAACGTGTGCGAAAACCACTAAATCGCGTACTTGATCCAAAATGGCCGACTTCCTGTGCGACTTTGAACTTGACTCCAAGAGACTTTTTTGTAGGTCCTGAGACACCACATTAGTGTACCAAATTTCGTAATCCTCAGTCAAAGCATGGCTTGGGGCTAATAGTTTTAATGGTCCTAGGGGGCGCTATTTCAGAAAATAGGCCACGCCCACCAGATGTTCACATCAGATCTTTTGGGGGGCCGGACTAGGATCACTCACAAGAAGTTTTGTGACGATATCTTTGGAAATGACGAAATGGGAGGCAAACGTAAGGCCAAGGCGGTACGCCTGAATTCGCCGCGCCACCACAGCCCCGCCCTCTGCCGAAAACTCCCATAAAGTGACGCCAAGCAACCCCCACTTGTCTTGAGTTACCAGCTACAAATTTGTGGTGATTAAGTGAAATGGGGCAATTTGGGACCTTTCACAGTAAAACTTGATCTTTTTGGTCCTGAGGGGGCGGGGCTTGTGTGATGTCATCATCCGACCTTTCAATTTACTTTGTGGGTGGATGACGAATGACCACAGAAAGTTTGGTAACTCTATTCCATTCAGTTATGAAGTTATAGCAATTTAAATATTTTTGGCGAGTAGTCAAACTTCGAGGCCTGGCTCCGCCCCTTCAACATATACGAAAACTCAGAATCCTTATCTCATTTTGTTCGCCCATCCCTTCTGAGCAATTTCACACAATTTTTGAGACGATCGTGCGAAAAATGATCGAGCAATCCAATCAGAAACGGACCCTAAAAACGGCAAAAACGGCAAAAAATCGCCATTTCAACCCAAAATGGCCGACTTCCTGTTTGATATTGACCATGGTTGCAAGAGACTTTTCTGTGCGGACTGTTGAGTACTACAAGTGTACCAAATTTCATAACTGTACGATAAACTAAGCTTTATGGAGAGGGTTTTTTTTCACTTTGTAGGGGGCGCTGTTCAGCCATTTTCTTTGCGATTTTTTTGGGACCTTTAAAATATCAAATTTTTCACCAGGCCTGACAAGTGTGCAAAATATTGTGAGTTTTGGGGTATGTTAAGGTCCCCAAAAAGCTGTTCAAAGGGGGCACGGAATAACAAAAAATAATTAAAGCTGCAAGCAGCGTCGTTCGGCCCTCGCAGCTCCGCGCCGCTCCGGTCTGCCGTCGCACCAGTGCACGTCTGACAGAACAGAAACGTCAACCACCCCGACACCAGAAACCGCGAATGGCCTCCTAGTCTGCACCTCACCCTGACTCAGCATCCCCTCTGAGCTCACCATTAAATTGAATATTAAGATTACGGCGTTACGCCAGAATTCGCCATGGCATCAAAGCCCCTCCCTTTCTGGAAAGCTATCAGATCTGAATGGTCATTACAGCATCATGAAGACAGTGCATGACCTTAGGGTCATGTTGACTAAATTAGAGGGGACAAATATGGGCATTTCAGCATAAAAAATAAATTCCTGTAGTCAGGGGGCGGGGCTTAGGTGATGTCAGCTGTCCACATTGTCATTGTTTACAGATATGGTCAATGATCACACAGACAAAGTTCGAAAAAGATCTGATCATGCACATGGGAGTTATTAAGTCAAGTAAAGTAATGGCGAAAGGTCAACGTTTGAGGCTTAGCCACGCCCACACCTTTCAACTTTTGAAAAATCCGACGGTTGAATTTTTTCCCCTATGTCTTAAGAGTGTATTGCAGAAGTTTGAAGGTGATTGGTGAAAAGGGCGACGGAGCATCACTCTCCAAACAATGTGTGCGAAAACCACTAAATCACGTACTTGCACCAAAATGGCCGACTTCCTGTGCGACTTTACGCTTGGCTCCAAGAGACTTTTTTGTAGGTCCTGAGACCCCACATTAGTGTACCAAATTTCGTAATCCTCAGTCAAAGCATGGCTTGGGGCTGAAAGTTTTAATGGCTCTAGGGGGCGCTATTTAAGAATATAGGCCACGCCCACAAACTTCAGCTGTCTATTTCTCTTGGAGCTCAGACTAGGATCACTCACCAGAAGTTTCGTAGCAATATCACGATAACTGAAGAAATGAGACAAACGTATTTCCATGGCGTGATGGCGATTTTCGCCATGGTCCCAAAGCCCCGCCTTTTTTCAAAACCTGCCAGTACTGGAGACCAAGTAACCTCAACTTGTCTACTGCTGTTTGCCACAGAATCCTGGTGATTGGGTAAAAGGAGTCCAGTAGGGAGCTGTGAAAAAAAGAGTAGCGTGGCGACAGGTCAAAGTTTGAGGCTTAGCCACGCCCACACCTTTCAACTTTTGAAAAATCCGACGGTTAAATTTTTTCCCCTATGTCTTAAGGGTATATAGCAGAAGTTTGAAGGAGATTGGTGAAAAGGGCGACGGAGCATCACTCTCCAAACAACGTGTGCGAAAACCACTAAATCGCGTACTTGATCCAAAATGGCCGACTTCCTGTGCGACTTTGAACTTGACTCCAAGAGACTTTTTTGTAGGTCCTGAGACACCACATTAGTGTACCAAATTTCGTAATCCTCAGTCAAAGCATGGCTTGGGGCTAATAGTTTAAATGGTCCTAGGGGGCGCTATTTCAAAACATAGGCCACGCCCACAAAATTCAGCTGTCTATTTCTCTTGGAGCTCAGACTAGGATCACTCACCAGAAGTTTCGTAGCAATATCACGATAACTGAAGAAATGAGAGACAAACGTATTTCCATGGCGTGATGGCGATTTTCGCCATGGTCCCAAAGCCCCGCCTTTTTTCAAAACCTGCCAGTACTGGAGACCAAGTAACCTCAACTTGTCTACTGCTGTTTGCCACAGAATCCTGGTGATTGGGTAAAAGGAGTCCAGTAGGGAGCTGTGAAAAAAAGAGTAGCGTGGCGACAGGTCAAAGTTTGAGGCTTAGCCACGCCCACACCTTTCAACTTTTGAAAAATCCGACGGTTGAATTTTTTCCCCTATGTCTTAAGGGTATATAGCAGAAGTTTGAAGGAGATTGGTGAAAAGGGCGACGGAGCATCACTCTCCAAACAACGTGTGCGAAAACCACTAAATCGCGTACTTGATCCAAAATGGCCGACTTCCTGTGCGACTTTGAACTTGACTCCAAGAGACTTTTTTGTAGGTCCTGAGACACCACATTAGTGTACCAAATTTCGTAATCCTCAGTCAAAGCATGGCTTGGGGCTAATAGTTTTAATGGTCCTAGGGGGCGCTATTTCAGAAAATAGGCCACGCCCACCAGATGTTCACATCAGATCTTTTGGGGGGCCGGACTAGGATCACTCACAAGAAGTTTCGTGACGATATCTTTGGAAATGACGAAATGGGAGGCAAACGTAAGGCCAAGGCGGTACGCCTGAATTCGCCGCGCCACCACAGCCCCGCCCTCTGCCGAAAACTCCCATAAAGTGACGCCAAGCAACCCCCACTTGTCTTGAGTTACCAGCTACAAATTTGTGGTGATTAAGTGAAATGGGGCAATTTGGGACCTTTCACAGTAAAACTTGATCTTTTTGGTCCTGAGGGGGCGGGGCTTGTGTGATGTCATCATCCGACCTTTCAATTTACTTTGTGGGTGGATGACGAATGACCACAGAAAGTTTGGTAACTCTATTCCATTCAGTTATGAAGTTATAGCAATTTAAATATTTTTGGCGAGTAGTCAAACTTCGAGGCCTGGCTCCGCCCCTTCAACATATACGAAAACTCAGAATCCTTATCTCATTTTGTTCGCCCATCCCTTCTGAGCAATTTTACACAATTTTTGAGACGATCGTGCGAAAAATGATCGAGCAATCCAATCAGAAACGGACCCTAAAAACGGCAAAAACGGCAAAAAATCGCCATTTCAACCCAAAATGGCCGACTTCCTGTTTGATATTGACCATGGTTGCAAGAGACTTTTCTGTGCGGACTGTTGAGTACTACAAGTGTACCAAATTTCATAACTGTACGATAAACTAAGCTTTATGGAGAGGGGTTTTTTTCACTTTGTAGGGGGCGCTGTTCAGCCATTTTCTTTGCGATTTTTTTGGGACCTTTAAAATATCAAATTTTTCACCAGGCCTGACAAGTGTGCAAAATATTGTGAGTTTTGGGGTATGTTAAGGTCCCCAAAAAGCTGTTCAAAGGGGGCACGGAATAACAAAAAATAATAATAATCAGAGCAAAAACAAGAGGCCTTCGCAGCGCTTTCGCTGCTCGGGCCTAATTAAAGCTGCAAGCAGCGTCGTTCGGCCCTCGCAGCTCTGCACCGCTCCTGCCTGGCCGGCAGCCCGGGGCACCAGGGCACGTCCGCAGAACACAAACGTCGACCACCCCAACACCAGAAACTGCTAACGGCCACCTTGTCCGCAACTCACCCTGACTCAGCATCCCCTTTGAGCCCACCATTATATTTTATGTCTCACCACTAGGGAATCCTCTATCTTTACCACACTGGTGGTGTGATGACAGTGACCAACTTTAATGCTATTCTGACCATGCTTTTTAAAGTTATCGAAGGATACCGTTATCTAGGTGGCGCTGTGACCAACTACAGAAAAGTCCCATTGAGGTCAGCTTTGGTGACATTATATAACATTCACCAACCGTTTGTGCCTCATTGGCTAAAGGGCATGATTGTTCATTGCCATATTCAGTTTCGGGCAAATCGGAGGCCGTTTGTGGAAGTTACAGTCAAATGTAAGGTCATGGCGTCACGCCAGCATTCACCATGGCATCAAAGCCCCTCCCTTTCTGGAAAGCTATCAGATCTGAATGGTCTTTAAAACATCATGAAGACACTGTATGACCTGAGTGTCATTTTCACTAAATTAGAGGGGACAAATATGGGCATTTCACCATAAAACAATAGACTTCCTGTTGTCAGGGGGCGGGGCTTAGGTGATGTCAGCTGTCCACATTGTCGTTGTCTTGAGATGTGGTCAGTGATCACACAGACAAAGTTTGAATTAGATCTGATCATGCACATGGGAGTTATTATTTCAAGTAATGTCATGGCGAAAGGTCAAAGTTTGAGGCTTAGCCACGCCCACACCTTTATACTTATTTAAAATCCGACGGTTGAATTTTTTCCCCTTTGACTTAAAAGTACATAGCAAAAGTTTGAAGGTGATCGATGTAAAGGGCAACGGGCCATCAATGTCCAAACAACGTGTGCGAAAACCACTAAATCGAGAACTTGGACCAAAATGGCCGACCTCCTGTGCGAAATTGCGCTTGGCTCCAAGATACTTTTTTGTAGGTCCGGAGACCCTACATGAGTGTACCAATTTTCGTAATCCTCAGTCAAACCTTGTCTTGGGGCTGACAGTTTTAATGGTCCTAGGGGGCGCTATTTCAGAATATAGGCCACGCCCACAAATCTCAGATGCCCATTTCTATTGGGGGTCAGACTAGGATCACTCACCAGACATTTTGTGGCGATGTCACGATAATTGAAGAAATGAGAGGCAAACGTATTGCCATGGCGTGATGGAGAATTTCGCCATGCTCCCAAAGCCCCGCCTTTTTTCAAAACCTGCCAGTACTGTAGACCAAGTGACCTCAACTTGTCAGCTGCTATTTACAAGATATTCCAGGTGATTGGGTAAAAGGAGTCCAATAGGGAGCTGTGAAAAAAAGAGTGGCGTGGCGAAAGGTCAAAGTTTGAGGCTTAGCCACGCCCACACCTTTATACTTATTTAAAATCCGACGGTTGAATTTTTTCCTCTATGTCTTAAGAGTATATAGCAGAAGCTTGAAGGTGATTGGTGAAAAGGGCGACGGACAATCACTCTCCAAACAACGTGTGTGAAAACCACTAAATCGCGCACTTGGACCAAAATGGCCGACTTCCTGTGCGACTTTGCACTTGGCTCCAAGAGACTTTTTTGTAGGTCCTGAGACACCACATTAGTGTACAAAATTTTGTAATCCTCAGTCAAAGCATGGCTTGGGGCTGACAGTTTTAATGGTCCTAGGGGGCGCTAATACAGAAAATAGGCCACGCCCACAAACTTAAGCTGACCTTTTCTATTGGGGGTCAGACTAGGATCACTCACAACAATGGTCGAGGTGATATCACGATAAATGAAGAAATGAGAGGCAAACGTATTTCCATGGCGTGATGGCGAATTTCGCCATGCTCCCAAAGCCCCGCCTTTTTTCAAAACCTTCCAGTACTGGAGACCAAGTGACCTCAACTTGCCTGCTGCTATTTACCAGAGATTCCTGGTGATTGGGTAAAAGGAGTCCAATAGGGAGCTGTGAAAAAAAGAGTGGCGTGGCGAAAGGTCAAAGTTTGAGGCTTAGCCACGCCCACACCTTTATACTTATTTAAAATCCGACGGTTGAATTTTTTCCTCTATGTCTTAAGAGTATATAGCAGAAGCTCGAAGGCGATTGGTGAAAAGGGCGACGGAGCATCACTCTCCAAACAACGTGTGTGAAAACCACTAAATCGCGCACTTGGACCAAAATGGCCGACTTCCTGTGCGACTTTGCACTTGGCTCCAAGAGACTTTTTTGTAGGTCCTGAGACACCACATTAGTGTACCAAATTTCGTAATCCTCAGTCAAAGCATGGCTTGGGGCTGACAGTTTTAATGGTCCTAGGGGGCGCTAATACAGAAAATAGGCCACGCCCACAAACTTAAGCTGACCTTTTCTATTGGGGGTCAGACTAGGATCACTCACAACAATGGTCGAGGTGATATCACGATAAATGAAGAAATGAGAGGCAAACGTATTTCCATGGCGTGATGGCGAATTTCGCCATGCTCCCAAAGCCCCGCCTTTTTGCAAAACCTTCCAGTACTGGAGACCAAGTGACCTCAACTTGCCTGCTGCTATTTACCAGAGATTCCTGGTGATTGGGTAAAAGGAGTCCAATAAGGAGCTGTGAAAAAAAGAGTGGCGTGGCGAAAGGTCAAAGTTTGAGGCTTAGCCACGCCCACACCTTTATACTTATTTAAAATCCGACGGTTGAATTTTTTCCTCTCTGTCTTAAGACTATATAGCAGAAGTTTGAAAGTGATTGGTGAAAAGGGCGACGGAGTATCACTCTCCAAACAACGTGTGTGAAAACCACTAAATCGCGCACTTGGACCAAAATGGCCGACTTCCTGTGCGACTTTGCACTTGGCTTCAAGAGACTTTTTTGTAGGTCCTGAGACACCACATTAGTGTACCAAATTTCGTAATCCTCAGTCAAAGCATGGCTTGGGGCTGACAGTTTTAATGGTCCTAGGGGGCGCTATTTCAGAAAATAGGCCACGCCCACCAGATGTTCACATCAGATCTTTTGGGGGGCCGGACTAGGATCACTCACAAGAAGTTTCGTGACGATATCTTTGGAAATGACGAAATGGGAGGCAAACGTAAGGCCAAGGCGGTACGCCTGAATTCGCCGCGCCGCCACAGCCCCGCCCTCTGCCGAAAACTCCCATAAAGTGACGCCAAGCAACCCCCACTTGTCTTGAGTTACCAGCTACAAATTTGTGGTGATTAAGTGAAATGGGGCAATTTGGGACCTTTCACAGTAAAACTTGATCTTTTTGGTCCTGAGGGGGCGGGGCTTGTGTGATGTCATCATCCGACCATTCAATTTACTTTGTGGGTGGATGACGAATGACCACAGAAAGTTTGGTAACTCTATTCCATTCAGTTATGAAGTTATAGCAATTTAAATATTTTTGGCGAGTAGTCAAACTTCGAGGCCTGGCTCCGCCCCTTCAACATATACGAAAACTCAGAATCCTTATCTCATTTTGTTCGCCCATCCCTTCTGAGCAATTTTACACAATTTTTGAGACGATCGTGCGAAAAATGATCGAGCAATCCAATCAGAAACGGACCCTAAAAACGGCAAAAACGGCAAAAAATCGCCATTTCAACCCAAAATGGCCGACTTCCTGTTTGATATTGACCATGGTTGCAAGAGACTTTTCTGTGCGGACTGTTGAGTACTACAAGTGTACCAAATTTCATAACTGTACTATAAACTAAGCTTTATGGAGAGGGTTTTTTTTCACTTTGTAGGGGGCGCTGTTCAGCCATTTTCTTTGCGATTTTTTTGGGACCTTTAAAATATCAAATTTTTCACCAGGCCTGACAAGTGTGCAAAATATTGTGAGTTTTGGGGTATGTTAAGGTCCCCAAAAAGCTGTTCAAAGGGGGCACGGAATAACAAAAAATAATAATAATCAGAGCAAAAACAAGAGGCCTTCGCAGCGCTTTCGCTGCTCGGGCCTAATAATAATCAGAGCAAAAACAAGAGGCCTTCGCAGCGCTTTCGCTGCTCGGGCCTAATTAAAGCTGCAAGCAGCGTCGTTCGGCCCTCGCAGCTCCGCGCCGCTCCGGCCTGGCCGGCAGCCCGGGGCACCAGGGCACGTCCGCAGAACACAAACGTCGACCACCCCAACACCAGAAACTGCTAACGGCCACCTTGTCCGCAACTCACCCTGACTCAGCATCCCCTTTGAGCCCACCATTATATTTTATGTCTCACCACTAGGGAATCCTCTATCTTTACCACACTGGTGGTGTGATGACAGTGACCAACTTTAATGCTATTCTGACCATGTTTTTTAAAGTTATCGAAGGATAACGTTATCTAGGTGGCGCTGTGACCAACTACAGAAAAGTCCCATTGAGGTCAGCTTTGGTGACATTATATAACATTCACCAACCGTTTGTGCCTCATTGGCTAAAGGGCATGATTGTTCATTGCCATATTCAGTTTCGGGCAAATCGGAGGCCGTTTGTGGAAGTTACAGTCAAATGTAAGGTCATGGCGTCACGCCAGCATTCACCATGGCATCAAAGCCCCTCCCTTTCTGGAAAGCTATCAGATCTGAATCGTCTTTAAAACATCATGAAGACACTGTATGACCTGAGTGTCATTTTCATTAAATTAGAGGGGACAAATATGGGCATTTCACCATAAAACAATAGACTTCCTGTTGTCAGGGGGCGGGGCTTAGGTGATGTCAGCTGTCCACATTGTCGTTGTCTTGAGATGTGGTCAGTGATCACACAGACAAAGTTTGAATTAGATCTGATCATGCACATGGGCGTTATTAAGTCAAGTAATGTCATGGCGAAAGGTCAAAGTTTGAGGCTTAGCCACGCCCACACCTTTATACTTATTTAAAATCCGACGGTTGAATTTTTTCCCCTTTGACTTAAAAGTACATAGCATAAGTTTGAAGGTGATCGGTGTAAAGGGCAACGGGCCATCAATGTCCAAACAACGTGTGCGAAAACCACTAAATCGAGTACTTGGACCAAAATGGCCGACCTCCTGTGCGAAATTGCGCCTGGCTCCAAGAGACTTTTTTGTAGGGCCAGAGACCCTACATGAGTGTACCAATTTTCGTAATCCTCAGTCAAACCTTGTCTTGGGGCTGACAGTTTTAATGGTCCTAGGGGGCGCTATTTCAGAATATAGGCCACGCCCACAAATCTCAGATGCCCATTTCTATTGGGGGTCAGACTAGGATCACTCACCAGACATTTTGTGGCGATGTCACGATAATTGAAGAAATGAGAGGCAAACGTATTGCCATGGCGTGATGGCGAATTTCGCCATGCTCCCAAAGCCCCGCCTTTTTTCAAAACCTGCCAGTACTGTAGACCAAGTGACCTCAACTTGTCAGCTGCTATTTACCAGAGATTCCAGGTGATTGGGTAAAAGGAGTCCAATAGGGAGCTGTGAAAAAAAGAGTGGCGTGGCGAAAGGTCAAAGTTTGAGGCTTAGCCACGCCCACACCTTTATACTTATTTAAAATCCGACGGTTGAATTTTTTCCTCTATGTCTTAAGAGTATATAGCAGAAGCTCGAAGGCGATTGGTGAAAAGGGCGACGGAGCATCACTCTCCAAACAACGTGTGTGAAAACCACTAAATCGCGCACTTGGACCAAAATGGCCGACTTCCTGTGCGACTTTGCACTTGGCTCCAAGAGACTTTTTTGTAGGTCCTGAGACACCACATTAGTGTACCAAATTTCGTAATCCTCAGTCAAAGCATGGCTTGGGGCTGACAGTTTTAATGGTCCTAGGGGGCGCTAATACAGAAAATAGGCCACGCCCACAAACTTAAGCTGACCTTTTCTATTGGGGGTCAGACTAGGATCACTCACAACAATGGTCGAGGTGATATCACGATAAATGAAGAAATGAGAGGCAAACGTATTTCCATGGCGTGATGGCGAATTTCGCCATGCTCCCAAAGCCCCGCCTTTTTGCAAAACCTTCCAGTACTGGAGACCAAGTGACCTCAACTTGCCTGCTGCTATTTACCAGAGATTCCTGGTGATTGGGTAAAAGGAGTCCAATAAGGAGCTGTGAAAAAAAGAGTGGCGTGGCGAAAGGTCAAAGTTTGAGGCTTAGCCACGCCCACACCTTTATACTTATTTAAAATCCGACGGTTGAATTTTTTCCTCTATGTCTTAAGACTATATAGCAGAAGTTTGAAAGTGATTGGTGAAAAGGGCGACGGAGTATCACTCTCCAAACAACGTGTGTGAAAACCACTAAATCGCGCACTTGGACCAAAATGGCCGACTTCCTGTGCGACTTTGCACTTGGCTTCAAGAGACTTTTTTGTAGGTCCTGAGACACCACATTAGTGTACCAAATTTCGTAATCCTCAGTCAAAGCATGGCTTGGGGCTGACAGTTTTAATGGTCCTAGGGGGCGCTATTTCAGAAAATAGGCCACGCCCACCAGATGTTCACATCAGATCTTTTGGGGGGCCGGACTAGGATATCTCACAAGAAGTTTCGTGACGATATCTTTGGAAATGACGAAATGGGAGGCAAACGTAAGGCCAAGGCGGTACGCCTGAATTCGCCGCGCCGCCACAGCCCCGCCCTCTGCCGAAAACTCCCATAAAGTGACGCCAAGCAACCCCCACTTGTCTTGAGTTACCAGCTACAAATTTGTGGTGATTAAGTGAAATGGGGCAATTTGGGACCTTTCACAGTAAAACTTGATCTTTTTGGTCCTGAGGGGGCGGGGCTTGTGTGATGTCATCATCCGACCTTTCAATTTACTTTGTGGGTGGATGACGAATGACCACAGAAAGTTTGGTAACTCTATTCCATTCAG